>NC_141693.1:1248049552-1248261543 GCF_964263255.1 Lissotriton vulgaris | reverse complement strand
GGTCCCCGGCGTCCTCGATTGGGCTCCGTGCAGGCGTCTTCCTCGCCCCCTGGATGGGGTCAGCAGTTTCAGCCACGCGCCACTCTGCTTGGGCGCATCCGCGCTTCTGGCTCTCCTTCTGTCTGAACTCCGCTCACTCTGCCGCCATTTCGCTCCTTCCGACCAATGGGAACTATCACTGCCGTTCAGCAGCTCACCAGGTTGAGAGCAGATAGTCGGACGAGCACTCCGTCTCCAGTGTTCCGGCCCTGATTCACCTCAATTCTGTGTAAGAAGCTTATTTTAAAGTTGGAAAAGGGGATCTGGAGAGGGGAACCTAGGAAGTCTGCTGCCGCTCAGGTCGCCATCTTGGCCACGCCCCCCCCAGTTTTGGCTTTTTTAATGGGTTCCCCATTTGAACCTATGCATAGTTGTCCTATGAGACTCCGGTCTTGCAAAACGGTCTTCCTTGTGGCTATCCCCTCGGCTAGGAGGGTGAGTGAGCATCAGGCTTTGAGTTTAAAGCCTCCGTTTCTGACCATACATGCTGAAAGGATGGTCCTCCGGACCAGGGCTGCTTTTCTGCCTTAGGTGGTAACTCCTGTCCATCTAGGGCAATCCATCACTCTTCCTGTTTTCTATCCTCCCCCTCACCCTTCCAAGGAGGAGGAAAGAGACTTCACCGCCTGGACCCTAAGAAGGTGATTCATTTCTGTCTGGCTAGAACAAGGGTCAGCTCTTTGTGGGCATTGTTGGACCCATGAAGGGCAAGGCCATGCACAAGTGCAATTTATCCAGGTGGATCATCTTGTGCATCAAGATTTGCTACGCTCTGGCTGGTAAGGAGCCTCCTGAAGGCATTAGAGCTCTCTTCACCAGGGCTAAATTATCTACTTCTGCCTTGTCCAGAGGTGTTCCGGTGTTGGACATCTGTAAGGCCGCAACTTGAGCCTCACTCCACACTTTCACGAAGCATTACTGCTTAGATTCCGAAGTGAGGAGGGATGGTCATTTTGTGCGCTCTGTTTTGCAAGACTTTTTGGTATAGAAGGGTGGACACCCTCCCCCGGAAGTGGGACTGCTGTGGGATTCTATTCATAAGGTGAGGAATCCACAGAAAGATGTATCCATCAGAAGAACAAGTTACTTACCTTCCGTAACGCTTTTTCTGGTGGATACAGTATCTGCCTGTGGATTCCTCACTGACCCAGCCGCCTCCCCGTTGTCCACCCTCTTTTACCTTAAAAAGAGGTATTGGTTAATATGGTTATTTCATATTGTCATTTTGTATTGCCTCAATTTGCCTTTGTGTAGGTTTATAGGAAATGCTTGATTTCTCTTGGTTTCCTATTTCATTTTACACTGTGTGTATTTGTGTGAATACTGTGTACTATGTGTACATTGTCTCTATGGTCGGTCCACCCGTTTGCCTCGGTGGCACGGAAAAAATGGGTGGAACGGACATCACGCCAACGTGGTCCTCTTATGGCTCCGGTGACGTCATGCGGAGCCGCGTGCGCAGCCATGGCTTTGTGAAGACCTCGTCGGCGTGGAGAGCTAGGAAAAATTCAGCTGAATACTGGCGTAGGGGATATTCATAAGGTGAGGAATCCACAGGCAGAAACTGTATCCACCAGAAAAAGCATTACCGAAGGTAAGTAACTTCACTCCAAAAGTGATGAGTACGGCTGCATATAACCACAACCAGGCGCTCTGGCGTCCGCTCCTTTTTTTTTTTTTTTTTTTTTCCACACCATCCGGTGCGGAACTGAAGCTTACTCCCTTCGTCTTAGACAAGTATTTTTTCTCCAGAAATGTTCTTTTCCAGTGACCAGGGGATAATATGTCACCTCCTGAAATAACAGGGTTTAAACCTTGTAGGGGACAATCGTAAACAAATGCCTTTGATAGGGACCCTATGAGGTATGTCTATGGTGCTTGGGATTGGAGCACATCTCCAGGGCCTGCGACGATGGTGATTAGATAAACCAATAGGCCATACTTGACTGCAGGTTGAAACTCGGTCATCAATTATTGAAAGACTCCACAATGAGACCGTTATAAGTCGGAAGAAAAGTCCAGTTTCCGTGGCATGTCCTTGTCGAAGCCTTCAGGTAAATTGAAGAAGCAGTTTGAGAAATCTTAGCAAAAATCTGCCCCTCTTTTTACCGCTGTTGAACTCCAAGAGGGTGCAAGGACATAAACGTGCCACCAAGTCTTGCTCCCAAACTCCTGAGCAGCCGATTCAGAGTTTGGTCCAAATGCAGCCTGAGTTTACTGGTTCATCTGGGACGACGCTAAAAATACAGACATTTAAGGAAACCATGCTGCTTATTTTTGCCACACAGTACCAGCTCGCTCTCTGGTGTGCCTTGGGCCCCAGTGTGTAAAGTATTTATACAGTGCAAAAATAGAAATAAAGCCAAAACACAACACAAGAAAACATCTGAACCAATTTTGAAAAATAGAGCAAATTTTGATACATACAATGTTACCAAAGTAACAAAGGGAACTGGAGGTATGAATTTTTAAAGATTTAAATGAAAATAGTTCCAAAAAAGGTTGAGCACTACCCGTGGGCAGTAAGTTGCAATAGACCTGGACATAGGTATGAGGGGCTGTTTTGTGAACCATGCGAGTGGTGTAGAATGTGGACACATTCTGTGATTGCTGCATTGATACCGGATGTCAAAATTAATTAATCCAAGGGCCTGTGGTCTGAATAAGACAGGCTGCAGAATGAGTATAGACATCAGCACACATCATACAAATATCTGTGATTTCCGCATAGTCCATTAAATTGAAGTTATCGTAAAGTTTGAGTCCTACCCACTTTTGGATTTAACCACCATTGGCAACATTATTATCATACTACAACTTAGCCCTATAAATGAGGTGCATTGTTTACCTTCTCACCTCTGGGATCCATTACTGGCATCCTAAAGAAGCATCAGTGATTTTTATGATCCCCTACCACTCACCTTTACAGATTCAAAGGGTGGTCCTGATGAAGGTGGATACAATTTATAATCTCCACTAAAACGTGCTTTGACCTGGTTGCTGTGCAATGCTAGCCGGCAACACAATCGCGGATATCCTATGTAGTGTTCTCTCCGGGATTTCTAATGGTGTATGCATTTCTGGCTGGGCAGTGTATGTATGTGATATATGTTTGTTAGTGTGGTGTTGTGCGAGAGGTCAGTCTGGTTGTGTGGTCGATTGAGGGGATTTACCTTCTGTTTCAATATACATGCATTTCTTACAAATTATAAAGATGTATCCAAACAAATGTGACATGTATGTCGAAACTGAACAATTGTACATTTGCACTTTTTGAATGTTGTCTGTTCATCAATATGCGCTTTTAACTTTTGTACAATCGGAGAAATACCAAAAAGAAAACTTTAAAAATAACAAGAATGAATTGAATAATGTAATAAAATGTATACAATCAGTTTTTTGATCGGTCTGTTCAGCAGAGGGTAGCCCATAGAGCTTTTGCAAGCCTACAGAGGAAATATACAGGTCATGTGGGAGTCTTTATTATTTAGTAGTTTGTTCCTCCTTGCTCCCAGACCTACAAATAACTTCAGGGGTACCCTTTTTCATTCTAATCTTGAGGCAGACGACGATGGAGCGCTGGTCGGATAAAGAAACTGTTGCTCCCAGACAGAGGTTTTTCCTTGGGGCTTAGGCTAAAAAATTAAAGTCCAAGATCTTGGGCAGGGCAGCAGGTTGTAACCGTAGATACTCTTTTAGGCAGGATAGCTGTTTGGGGAGGTCCTGATGAAGCCATCGGTTTTTGGTGGAAAATTGCAAGCAGGAGAAATTCACACCCAGGAAAGGTTCCTCGCCCACTGGTTACTTTTGGTGTCTTCTCGTGGTCAAGATTTCTTCATTTGCACTTAGTAGTTTGCTTTGAGATCATATTCTGCAATTGGGGCAAAGGTGCAAACGGTATCTGAAGAGCGCTCCACAAAAAGGATATTATTTCTGCAAAGTACAGCTGAAGAGGATTTGCGGACTTCAGGAACAGCACTTAGGGGTGACGATTCCAGCAGAGACCACCAGCAGTGTTCAGGTCAGATCCAGTCTGAACAGGTGGGCTGAGAAACTTTAGTAATGACCTCAAGTAGCTTGCTGTGTCCCTGTAACTTGAACAGAAGGTCAGCCTTCATATTTTTCTTGGGTACAAGAGAGAGCAGGTTAAAGCAGGTTAAATCCTTCAGGCCTCCTTTCGAGCCTTAGACTACAGGTTCATTCCTTTTCTGATCTTCATCAGATCCAGTAGTGCTTTGAGGTTACTGGGGATGCCACATTTATGTTTATCAGCTGGTGGGTGTGGGTGACTTCTGGCTCCTCACTAACCAGGGATTAACCTACCACTTTTGCAGTATTGACTTCAGTCAATCCTACAGACCCCCTCTCGGCCTAAAACACCAATCCCCTTGTGGAGAGCCTGTGTGCCCACTCCCAGAGGTGAGATAAGGTAATGACCAACCCCCTCCTTTGTGGTCCCTCCACGCCAGTTTTTGGGCCATCTCCCTTCTCACTGGGATTGGTGTCTGTCTGACTGGAGGAAGCAAAAGAAGATGCCTGTCCAGGTGTCATTTTGTCATCTGCCTGAGACGGGGAAGTCCCTTTTAAAGTAAGTTAAGTTCTTGGGCACTGCACAAATGGTAATCGGGCCAGAGAAACAGAAACACCTCCTCACACCCAGGTTTATATCTCTGCTCTGGGAGCTGTTTCCACACCTTATTCAGGGCTTGAACACTCAGCTGCTGTAGCTTGAGTCTTATGCAAATTTTGCAGCGTGAATCTGTTCTGGGTTCACATGCTGTGCATTATTTCGCCATCTAGTGGTTGGGTCCGGTATCCTCCAATATTTTCCTAGTCCATTTTCTTTTTTTGTTGGGTTTCGACTAATCCCCCATTTGGTGTTTCCTGTGATGTCTTGCGCCTTCCTCGGAAGCTCCCACTCATGGCCACCATCTTCAGATTCTTTTTTTTATTTATTTTTTCCACATTAGTTCTGGATGCCTTGCGGAGGGCTCTCCATGACGTGAAAAAGAAAGGTTCAGAAGAAGTTTGTTGAAGAAATTCGGAAGAAGATTATCAAATATAGCTACCGGGAAGATTCCTGTTGTGAAGGGAAGTTTTCCTAGACGGTTGGAGAATGCTTGGACTTGGGCGCTCTGTTCCGTGTGATGGAGAAGACTCTTTCAATTCTTCCTGAAATGCCATCATAAAATTGCGCAGAAAGATCATCAGGTCTGTAACCTCTGTCTGCCACTCTACCATCAAGTGTGGGGTTCATGTCGAATGTGCTGAACGCAAGAAAAAAAGCAAAGACACACATATTAGGCCATGCAGAGACAGAGGCCAACACCATCCCTAAGAGACCTTGGTCTGTCAAATGACAAAATTGCCGAAAGAGTTGAGGGAGAAGCTTTGTGCTCTTACTTGAGAATCGTCGAGGGGAACTGCTCAAGACCAAAGACAGGAGACCACAGTTAACTCTCCTCCTCCCTCCCCCCCCCCTTCCAACCCCCCCCTCAATATAGTTGCTGGAGTCCTGAAAATCTGAAAATCTTACTCAAAAGCACAAAAGGGAGGTTCGACATCCCAAAAATCGCCGAATAAGGGCAAACCCAGAGATAAGTAACCCTCTGATCCCTTGACGGGACACTGCAGGAGGCATGTCTCCTGAAAAACTGAAAAGACTACTGCGCCAAAAGACTTTAGAACTCCATGCTTTCCAACGTCAAAAAGAGAAAGTTCTCGGGGGGGGGGGGGGGGGGGAGTTAAAAAGCTTGATCACTGACACATCGGCAAAAGATTTCTTGACATCAAAAAGAAAATAGACGTCGACGGTCAACCCCCAGGAATGCTCGGTGGAGATCAAGAGGAATAAGCGGCGCCTCGGAGAAGAGATGGCATCGTTAATCCAGGAAAAGAAGGATTTTGATGCTTCCCCTAAGGAATTTTGAATTCCCCAAAATACTTCGACGCGGAAAGAACACGGTGAGAAAGAGGTCCAAGAAATGGACCCTTCCATGAAACCAGAGCCTCAGAAAGAGGAGGAGGAATCCTTCTATGAAGAAAATCAAGTGAACTTGGGAGTGTTTCAGAGGTCAGAAGACTCTGACACTGCTGAGACTCCATGGCATGAACCCAAGACGGATTCCCCTAAAGAAGGAATTGACTGTTATCTGTTGAGGCCCACACCTTCAGATGACATTGCAATGTACAGTCAAATCCTAAAAAAAACTGCAGACAAGTATGGAGTCACAGCTAGAAGAGAAGACTCCATCATGCTTCCTCCCAGTGTCCTGGATCAGGGAAGGGAGGTATTCAAGGAGCCTGCTAAGTGCTGAATAGTGACATTGAGGGCTGAGAAGAAATTTAAGCACTCTTAAAAAGACCCTGCTTACATTAAAGGAACATTGCTGGCTAACTCAATCACGGCAGGGAAAAGAGCCAGTGTTGTAATGTCTGGTCCACCTTCTGACAAGGTGAGTAGTAAAATGGATCTGGTGGGCAGAAAATTAGAGAGAAACGCAGCTAATCAATGGTGCATAGCAAACTCCAATGCCCTCCTTAACAGGTATGCATACCAACATTGAGAGGAGATGGCAGGGCTCATGAAACACCTAACAGAGCAGTATAGGAAAAGAGTGGCAAACATAACTGAGGAAGGCATAACGTTTGCGAACACATGTCTAAAATCAGCATTAGACGCAGCAGATACCACAAACCGGTTCAGGCAAACATGAATAAACCCTTCAATGGGGAATAGCTGTTTGAATGAAACTGTGAAACAGCAGAAGGAGGATAATGAACCAAACTAATCCACTAGAGCGTTGCAATTTAGAGGAAACCTATGGAGAGGTGCTGCGTCATCACACAGACGCAACGGAAGATACAGTTTCCAGAGTAGCACTACTCCTCAGGGTTTTCAAGGTAGCAGCCAATTCACAGCACCCTCACAACACAGGCAACACCCAGCAGCAAGGGCACCAAGCGTTTTGGGGATGAACATGTGAGAGGGAACAACCTCGGAGGGGAGGCTCAACCCGCACAAATAGGTGTCTTATCATACAGAGACAGCCTCTCACACAACACGAGTGTGAGACAGAATGAAAAACTTACTCAGGAGTGGAGGAAGATAACATCAGGCAACTGACTATTAAATCTTATCATATTTGGATACTTCATAGAACAGGCCAAGATAACACCAGCAAGGGACCAAAGAAAAAGACCCATTCTAAAGAGGAGACATCGCGTCAACTCGGTTATAGAGGAATTGCTGGAAAAGAGGGCAATATAAAAGGTGCCTAAGGAAGAGATCAAGAAAGGAAATTGCTATTACTCAACATATTTCCTAATACCAAAAGTAGACGGATCTCTACACCCAATTCTAGACCTCCGATTCATAAATACATTCAAGACGACCGCTTTACAGGAGATCATACCACAGAGCAAAAAGGGGATTACATGGTATCTATAGATTTAAAAGATGCTTACTTACACATCCAAATCCAAAACACAAGAAATACTTGTGATTTGTGGTGACCTAGACTCCCCATCAGTTCAGAATGCTGGCTTTCAGTATAAAATCTGCTCCAAGATTGTTTACAAAATACCTAGCCGCAGTTGCAGCTCTCTTAAGAAGGCAGGGACTATATGTATATCCCTATCTGAACGATTGGTTATTAAGAGCAGACTCCCACACCAAATTCAAGGCACATATGCAAGAGGTAAGTAGGTCCCACTTCACACTGGGATTCTCTATCTAGAAAAGTTATCAGCAAACCCAAAGCAAGAAAAACTGTTCATAGGAGCAAGAATCAGTTCTATACTAGGGAAAGTGTATCCCAGCGAAAAGAGAACAGTGTCACTATTTCAAGAAAATAGTCTTTGCCAGAAGAGGCGATCTCTGACAGTGAAGAGAGGGTGGAGGGCAACATATGCCTTGCATATGGGCTGCTGAGCTCACAGTGGTGCGCTAAAGGTCAGAGGGGTTTGGAAGGAACAAGACGCTGTTCAGCATATCAGTGTATTGGAACTAAAAACAGTGTTCCTAGTCTTGGAAGCCCTTCAAAATAAGTTACTAGGGAGAATAATATTGATCCAAACAGACAGTACCACTGCAATGTTCTACATCAACAAACCATCGGGAACTCCATCCTTTGCCATATCAAAACTAGCCCAAATAGACAGTGCAGACACAAATTGATTTTAACAGCAGTTCGTTTACCAGGGAAGTACATCCTCAAAGCGGCGAGATTAAGCAGACAAGCATCAAGTACCCACGAATGGGAACTGAATCAAGGGGTACTCGGTCATTTTGGAGTTCTGAAACTCCAAAAGTAAACGGATTGTAAACCCAAAAGAATGCAAAAGGCCAAAACATTGCATCTAGACAGCCATACAACTAATTACTGGGAAATGCTCTGGCAATAGGCTGGGCTTGTCATGGATATTTGCAATACCCCCAATACCTCTGTTACACAAAGTGATCATTAAATGCAAAAGGATCAAAAAGACAAAGTAATTGCCCCTCTGTGGGCGACGCAAACGTGATTCTCAGAACTAATAGAAATGGCGCAGTTCAACATGCTAAAATTGCCAAGACAACAAGACCTGCTGAGGGGGACGGTACTACACCCAGAACTGCAGCCTTGCCCCTAAAGAATTTGACTTCGGACATCTGGGCCTCCTGGAGAACATAATGGCTGTTCTCAGAGAAGCTAAAAGGCCATCAACAAGAAAGTGTTACACAGTCAAATGAAAAAGGACTTATTATGGAAAAATACTAAACACATATTAGTGCAAAAATAGCTTACACACCTACTGGATTGCATTCTAACATGTGCACTCTTAAAGGTACATTTGGCTGCTTTTGTGGCTTACACAAGAGGTCATATAAGACGTTTCTTCACAACACCAGTTATAAAGTGCGTTTTAGAGGTTGCAAAAAGAATTGCACCACCAACATGCTCACACTAAAAAAAAAGGCATTTCTGGTAGCTTAATCATCACTTTGCAAGGTGAGTAAAAATACAAGCACTCCCATTTCAAAAACAATATTTGCAAGTCCACAAGGAGAGAGTAGTCATGAAATCAAATCCACAGTTCTTACTGATGGTGATTTCACACTCCCACATAAATCAATACAAATTCCTAGCTTTTTCCAAAAGCAAAAGAATCGAGCGAAAAGCATGTTATTCTAGATGTAAGATGAGAAATAATGTACTATATTGAGAAGACGAGCAGGAAAACAAAGCAACTATTTGTTTCCTTTGCAGACAACAATGGGGGGAAATCAGTAACCAATGGCACTATTGCTAGGTGGATCTCACAAACCATTCGTCTTTGCCATACAAGTAGAGGGATAGAACTAAATTTTACCTCAAGAGCACACTTGACAAGGAAGAAGGGAGCAACCATTACCTTTCTAGAAAATATACCCTTACAGGACATCGGTATGGCAGCTACGTGGACATCAGTATGCACGTTCTCAAAACACTTTTGCATAGACATTCAGATGAACAAGGATGCTCAAGTGGAACAAAAAGTGTTAAAAACATCAAATTAACAAAGCTAAGCACATCTTAATCCCACCATGACAAGATTAACAAAACTGCTGCAAGATCTATGCACAGCATGTAAACCCAGGGAAGATTCACACTGGAAAACAAAATGGTTTCCTATGTGTAGGAGTAGTTTAGTAGCTAAATTATTTTTTGGATTCACAAGTGACCCACCCTTCTCCACCTAGAAGATGGGATAAGAAAAAAGACAAAAGAAGGAAAAATAAATATGAAGATGATGACCCCGAGTGGTAGCTTCGATGGTAGGGCATACAACGTTACAGTAAATACCAAATAGTGACGCCGAACAAAAAAATAAGAAGAATAGAAAAAGGACTACCAAAATATTGTAGAATTCTAGACCCAACCACTAGATGGCGGAATAATACCCAACATGTGAATCCAGAAAATTCTTTAAGCTGCAAACATTTTGTTAGCCTCCAGGGGCTTTAGGAAGGAAAAAGGCAACTTTAACAGGCATTTGCAATGCAAAAGGTCTTGCATTATTAAAGCTTGAGCCATTGGTATTTCTAATAATAATGCAACACCAATTTCTTTTACCCCCGCATACAGACATATATAGAAACCGCACTACAAACGGACACACACACATGCATGCACATGCTGAGAAACACACGCATCCTGTGAGACAGACACGCTAATACATAGAGCAGAGGTCTTCAAACTTTTTGATGCTGAGACCCCCTTGTAAAACCTTTTTAGGCTTAAGGACCCCCTCCCAACAAAAGTTTCTAGAAACTGGTACTCCTCATCATCAACAACTATCGACAACCATACATGTGCCTGTTAGACCTCATCACATCCATCCATCCATCAATCATCCACCCACAATTTCACACATCCATCCATCCTTCATCAATCCACCCTTTCATCCTTCCATCTATACATCCATCTTTCATCCATCAATCCATCTTTCATCCATCCATCTATACATCCATCCTTTACCCATCCACCCTTCCATCCATCCATCATTCATCCACCCACCTTTTCACACATCCATCCATCATTAATCCATGCAACATCTTATCCATCCATACATCCATCCTTCATCCATCCACCCTTTCATCCTTCCATCCATCCATCCATCCTTCATCCATCCATCCTTCATCCATCCACCCTTTCATCCTTCCATCAATACATCCATCCTTCATCCATCCACCCTTTCATCCATATATCCATCCTTCATCCACCTACCCTTTCAACCAACCATCCATCCATCCATCAACCCACCCACCCACCCATCATTCATTCACCCACCTTTTCACACATCCATCCATTCATCATGATCCATGCAACCTTTTATCCATCCATACATCCATCCTTCATCCATCTACCATTTCATCCTTCCTTCCATCCATCCATACATCCTTTATCTATCCACACTTTCATCCATCCATTCACCCATCATTCATCCACCCACCTTTTCACATATCCATCCATCCATCATTCATCCATGCAACCTTTTATCCATCCATACATCCATCCTTCATCCATCTACCATTTCATCCATACATCCATCCATCTATCCTTCATCCATCCATCCACCCTTTCATCCATCCATCCACTCATCAGTCATCCACCCACCTTTTCACATATCCATCCATCCACCCTTTCATCCTTACATCCATACATTCATCCATCCACCCTTTCATCCATCCAATCACCCATCATTCATCCACCCACCTTTTCACACATCCATCCATCCATCATGATCCAAGCAACCTTTTATCCATCCATACATCCATCCTTCATCCGTCCACCCTTTCATCTTTCCATCCATACATCCATCCTTCATCCATACATCCATCCTTCATCCATCCACCCTTCCACCCATCTATCCATTCACCCATCATTCATCCACCCACCTTTTCACACATCCATAAATCATTCATCCATGCAACCTTTTATCCATTCATACATGAATCCTTCATCCATCTTCCCTTTCATCCTTCCATCCATACATACATCCTTCATCCATCCACCCTTTCATCCACTCATCATTCATCCACCCACCTTTTCACATATCCATCCATCCATCCTTCATCCATCCACCCTTTCATCCATCCATTCACCCATCTTTCATCCACCCACGTTTTCACACATCCATCCATCATGATCCATGCAACCTTTTATCCATCCATACATGAATCCTTCATCCATCTTCCCTTTCATCCTTCCATCCATACATACATCCTTCATCCATCCACCCTTTCATCCATCCATCCACTCATCATTCATCCACCCACCTTTTCACATATCCATCCATCCATTCTTCATCCACCCACCCTTTCATCCATTCATCCACCCACCTTTTCTGTGCCTCTCTCATGGGGGGGAGCGGAGGGGGGGAGGTCAGTATCTCTCTGCGTCTTCCTCTGTCATGGGAGGGCATCTCTGTGCCTCCCGGCTGGGGGCGGGGGCGGACAGGCTGTAACAACATCTCACCTCAAGAACCGACTTTCAGGCACATTTCTCCTGCACAGGCGCCAGGTCTGAGGGTTCGTGCTTTGTGCTTTACAGGCAGGACCCACAGCTCCAGGCGCGCAAAGTCCATTGAACTCGAAGGGCTACAGCCTCCTCCCCCAGCCACCCTCCCCTGCCCCCATCCCTTTCCCTCCTCGTGTATGGGAGCCGGGCTTAAACACCTTCAGGGACACAAACAAAGCCGCACCCCAGTATTTCACAGGTCTTTAAAAGACCTT
The DNA here is from genome assembly GCF_964263255.1 of Lissotriton vulgaris. Taxonomy (NCBI): domain Eukaryota; kingdom Metazoa; phylum Chordata; class Amphibia; order Caudata; family Salamandridae; genus Lissotriton; species Lissotriton vulgaris. The sequence continues at coordinate 1,248,249,245 of NC_141693.1, read as the reverse complement.
TTACTTGTTAATGAGGCTTTGTTGTTTTTCACCCCTCGGTGTGAATTAGGCCTCCGCCGTGCGCACCCTCAATCAGCCTGGCAGTCAGGCAAACTGACAATCTGCGACCCCCTTCCCAGGACTCCACGACCCCCCTGGGGGTCGCGCCCCACAGATTGAAGACCCCTGGCATATATATATTTTTTACATAAAGGAATGTATTTTTATATATAATACCTGCCTGGTGTCCATTTGTGGGGGGGATTGGTACATTTTACTGTGTGTGTTAGTACAAGTGCTTAACTCCATAACGCCTGAAGAATATCCTTGGCTGCTCACGCCACGCACCTAGAGGGTGAGCAAGGGTAATTCTAAGGGGTCATCCTTCGCCCTGACGTAGAGGAGAGGGTCCCTGCTTGTCACAAGTGAATACTTGCGCCAACCAGAGACCCCCAATTCTAACAGATTGGCATACCGGAACTGCGACCAGAGGAGCTGCCTGGCGACGTGTCACTGGGGAACGGTGGTAGCGAGAGTTCCCTGGTGCTACTCTGGAGGGGTTCTAGAGGCCTGGGTTGCTGTGACTGAACGCGCAGGGGTAGGAGGCTGAACATCGGACTCCCTGCCCAATGTGACGGGCCTGCTTCTTGTACTGGACTGCTTGCCCCGGGCCCCGCAGTTTTGCCTGACAGAGAGGGCCCTTCCTGAACTTGCCGCCTGCCATCCTGTGAGCCTCTGCCTTCTTGGGAGCCCCCGGGGGGGTCGGGCTGTCGCCCCAGGCTGCCACCACCGACGCTGCTGCCTGAGTGGGTGGAGGTGTGCCCTCCGCCCCTCACTACATCTACGTAGACCTGATTTAGATTGCGACAGGGGCGCTCTTGGCCCTGGCCTGACGTCCTCCCGTTTTGAGGCCCCCTGGGGAGCCCCGGAGGTGTGATTGGGTGCACCGGACCTACGGCCTGAGGAGCTACCTGGAGACGCGTGCCTGGGGGTTGGTGGTTGTGAGCGGTCCTTGGGCCCCAGCTGGGAAGGTCCATGGGACTTCTTTGACAACTGGCAATGCGCAAGGATAGGTTGTCGAAGTCCACCCAGCCCAACACCATTATGCAGTACACTACCCAGAGGTTGCTGTCGCAACGGATTACGCGACAGACGGGTCAAGAGGAGAGTGCGGATGGGACTTACAAACACCATGAGCAGAAGTCATCTGGTATTCCTGGATCTAAACATTTGGGCAAGAGACGGAACCCTAATAACCACCACTCATCATAAACCAACCTCGAGGAATTGCCTCCTTACCTATAACAATTTCCACCCAAGACATCTGAAACAAAACCTCCCGTTTGGACAATTCCTTCGATTGAGAAGAAACTGCTCCAATACATCAGACTACCTATTACAAGCGGAAGAACTGAGTAAAAAATTGCAACAACGGGACTACCCAAATAAAATGGTAAAGAAAGCCTGTAAAAGAGCAAGCAACAACAACAGGGATGCTCTTTTGGAACCAAAAGTACAACAATCTTCAACTAATGAAAGACCCATCTGCATTACAACTTTTGACAAAGTCTCCGACCAGGTCAGCAAGATTGTCAAAAAACACTAGACCATACTGAACAGTGGGGATCTAAACATCCCAAAGCCGATGTTCAGCCATCGAAGAGGAATGAACCTAAAAAACTACCTGGTCCATACCCGACCAAAACAAGTAGAAAACACCAACAGACTCCAACCATTACCGAACGGGCACTACCCGTGTAACAATTGTAGTGTCTGCCACCTTACCTCAGTGACCAAAACAGTTACGTTTAACAACAACACCACATGGCAACTCAAAAAATTTTCTAACTGTAACACGAGTGGGGTGGTATACCTAATCACATGTACGTGTAATTTACACTATGTGGGCATGACCTCAAGAAAGGTAAGCACTCGAATTGTGGAACACAGGAGCAATATACGCTGCAAGAAGTCAACCACACGCATGACTAACCACTTCATCGAAAAGAATCACACACCAAACGATTTGAGATGGGTAGTCTTAGAATGTGTAAAGAACAAGGAGAACCTTGAGAAAATCCTTCATGAGCGTGAACAACGTTGGGTTTTCAGATTACAGACAGATACAAGAGGGCTGAACGACGACATACCTTGGGGTGCTTTCAGCCACTGACACTTGATGTGATGATCTGAACTGCAACAATCCCATTATTATATCGCTCAATAGTTTTTTAACTACGTACATTTTCCAAACTCCGTTAGCGAGTAAATTGGTTCGTCCCAATTTTTGTATGATGAAGCCCCGTGGTCCTTTTTTAAAAACAATGCATATCCCAATAACTTTTGTGCGATCAAGTCCACTCACACTAACCAAAACAAAGGGAATAGAAGAAAGACCTACGCCAGGCTCATTAGCATCCACCTAAGATGGCCGCCGGGACATCACAGTCTAGTTTCCAAACCCGGAAACCAGAGTAAACAAAAACCGAACCCACGGACCACTTTGCAAGATGCGGTCCGAGGGGAAGCAGCTAGGTAATACCACGCGGCATTGCTGATTAGGAAGTAAGTCTTAACCATCTGGCCCCATAAGCTAGGGAATACAAGATCGAGTCTCCTACACATTATTAAGGTAAAATACGCTCGACAACTAACCACGTGTTTTACAATCCTGCAAACTTTTTTAAGCATTGTTTCCATCGAGGCGATACCGCCCCCCTAAGAGACCATGATGTGCCATTAAGCACCTGCAAATGTAAATATCTGGAATTTTTTTTTCTCTGGTTGTGTGTTAAATTGTGTGTTCACGGTTTTCGGTCTAGTCACCTCTGTATGTCTGTCACGGATTTTCACGTTATTTTCACTTCCAGTGTAATTTAACGATCAGACATCGGACCTTGAAAGCGTGCACGCACCAATATGGTGAAACACCATATAGACTATGTGCATGTATGTACGTGTATTTATAACGTGCGTCTTGAAGGACGAAAAGTCCCCGATCTCGGCTGAGATAGGGGCAAGGTGTTTCTTAACTTTGTTCTATTCGCCTCTTTTACAGGTTCACCATTGAGCTATACATTCGCCCAAAAGGTCAAGCGTATGTATTCTGAACCATGCATGTACCAAGTATGAACAGCGTCAATCACTGTAAATATAATTTTTGCACTAACAAGTTCCTTGATCCTAATTCTAGGTTTTTAGGAGTGGTATTATACAGGGCTGGCCCCTGTATGGTCCTGACGAAACGCTAGGGGTAGCGTGAAACATGTTGACCATATACTGAACCCACCGACATTACCGGTTGGTACACAGTATAAACCCCACTTTTAACATACCGGTCTAGGAGCAGAATAAAACATTGAGGCCCACTAGCACGGTATTTTTAACACTCACACACTCATCCACTCCACTTTCTCCACACCACACATAGTCCATCACTTTAACAGTGCTCATACGTAGTTCGCAAGTCGCAGCACGCCCCTTTTCGTAGAGAACTGGGATGACCCCAATGATGAAGCATGTCACCGGGAGGAAACTCCGGTGAGTGAGGGGAACACAAGAAAGAACATTTTTCTTTAAGAGCTACACTAAAACATTATTTGAAAGTAGCCACTACACGAGACAGGTCTCTGAACCCAGACACTGGTTTCTTTTTCTACATACGTCTGTTTAGGAGGACGACCTGTTCTTTAGCACCTCCTTTTTCCCTCTTTTTGTACATGTCCTTCTCCACATATGCCAGGGGGGTCCTAATCTGGTTGGCTCCCGGGGTTCCATGTGCCGTTCAGTACGTCGAGGCGGACATAGAAGGCAGATAATTGCTGCTGCGGGTCAAGCTTGATGGTAGGTACTTCCTGCTCTCAAATTCATACGCACCGAATGTAGATGACCCTGGCTTCTTTTCCAGTCTTCAAGACCTCATTGTCTCGGACTTTGACGCCCCCTTCTTTTAGTTTGGTGATTTTAATTGCGTATTAGATCCGGATTTGGATCAGTGTCCCCCCCCCCTTCCCCGTTCTGGCACGAAGCCACGTATGACGGCGAGACTCCGGGAGGTAATGCATAGTTCGGGGGCAGTGGATGTGTGGCGTGCGGGCCACCCTACTCAGAAGTTCTACACCTGTTATACCCCGACGCATGGCACCCATAGCAGGCTGGATCGCATTCTTGCGGCCAATATTGCCACGTCCCTCTTCTTGACAGTCACCCACCTAGCCCGTTTCTTGTCTGATCATTCTCCGGTGATGTGTGAGGCGCTCTGGGCTGACCAGGCTACGCGTCCCGTACTTGGAGGATGCCGGCGGACATCCTGCAGGATCAGGTGGGAAAAGATCATGTGGAGACTGTCCTGTCTAATTATATCGACCTGAACTGGTCCGCCGGGGATTTGCCCTACTCAACCAAATGGGAGGCCCTGAAAGCGGTGGTGCGTGGTGCCTGTATGGGCCTCACTTATGGAGTCCGGAAACACTTGCTCTGTGAGTTGTGGGACTTGGACGATAGACTCCGGCGCTGTCAGTCTCTCCCGGATCCGGTTGCCTCGGACCGGGAGGCGGAGGGGGAGGCTCAGGAGTCCGTCCATGACATTCTTACCCGTCTGGACAAGTACACTTTGGGTCAATACCGGCAGCGTCTCCACCGTGAGGGGGACAAGTCCGGCCGGCTATTGGCCTGGATACTTCGATGTGAATTCGCACCGGAGCGGATAGTTGCCCTGAGGGCTCCCGCTGGTGAAGTGGAGTCTGCTATCCTTGAGGTCCTTCGATCTCACCTACAAACGGTGTATACGGCAGACCCCACGGTTACGGAGGCCTCCTATCGGCCTTACCTCCAGGGAATGACTCTTCAGGCCCTCTCAGGGGAGGCGGCGGAAGAGTTGGACGGGGCGTTAACCCTCCGGGAGATCAGGGTGGCATTGGCAGCCCTTCCGCGAGCTAAGGCGCCAGGCGGAGACGGCTTCCCGCCTGAATTCTACCACTCGTTTGGAGATGCCCTGAGCCCCCTCTTATTGCAGGTTTATAATGAGGCCCTGGAGTATGGCGTACTTCAGCCTACTATGAATCAGGGAGAGGTCTGCATGATCTTGAAACCTGGGGGAGATAGTTGCGAGCCCGCGGCGTACCGGCCCATCACTGTGATCAATACAGACGTCAAGATCCTCACCAGACTGTTGGCCACCCGGCTGGCCCCCCACATGGCGCACTTGGTGCATCAGGACCAGTGCGGGTTTATCCCTGGTCGTAACACTGCCATGAATTTGCGGCGTCTGAATCATGTCCTTCACGAGGTGCGTGGCAGTGAGGAACCCCATGTCCTGTGTCAATTGATCTGGCTAAGGCCTTTGATACGGTCAGCTGGGGTTATTTGTTGGAGGTGCTACAGATGGCAGGTCTGGGGCCAGTATTTTGTGCTTGGATCCGGATCCTCTCTGGGGCACCCCGGGCTAGGGTTCTGCTTGGATCGGCCCGATCTGAGGAGTGGTCTTTGGAGAGGGGCACTCGGCAGGGTTGCCCCCTGTCACTTCTCCTGTTCGCCTTGGCGTTGGAGCCCTTGGCGGTCTCCATTCGGGTAGAGATGGAGAAGTGGGGCATTAGGGTGGGGGATGCCGTGCATGTGATATCCCTATATGCGGATGACGCTCTGTTCTACTTGACCTCCCCGAGAGAATCGCTCCCCGTTCTACTGCGGTTGCTAGACCGCTTTGGAGCGGCCTCTGGGTTGAGCATTAACCTTGTGAAATCCCTGATTTTTCCCCTAGCGTGCTGTGACGTGGACCCGGGAATGAGCCCCCCGTGCCTAGGGCTGCGATAGGAGTTGGAGGCCTTCTGATATCTGGGCATTCAGGTGGCCTCGTCTGATGAGCAACTGCTGGCTCGCAATGCGAAGCGGGTGATCCACTCTCTGCACCAGGCCGTGTCCTTCTGGAATACACTCCTCCTTTCTCTACCTGCCGCGAGGTGGTTCGTGGGCACAGATAACTGGGAGCTTGCCCTATATGGTGCGCCATGCGGCAGGGATCTGGCAACGATTTGTCGAACGGATCTTGCGGCGGGCTCCCTTTCATAGGGAACTGCCGGTGTGGATCCTGGCCCCGGCGAGGCTGATAGAGGAGAATATGTCTTTCCGGGAGTGGTGGGACGGTGGGTGTGAGACTCTAGCGGACCTCTACCCTAATGACTCCTTCGTGTCCTTTGAGTCCTTTGAGTGCACCGAGGCCGCCTTTGATCTAAGCAGGGGACAATACTTGCACTATAGGGGACTGCAGGAGGTGGTGAGGGCGACTTGGCCCCAGTTCCCGGAGGCCCCTCCGGTGACCCACACCCTCGACATCCTTCTCTCCTGCGGCAGTGGGAGGCGCCTGATCACCTTACTGTATTCAGCCATGAGACGGGACTCTGCCCTGCCGGTCGCGCTGTCCTGGGCGGCCTGGGAGGCAGATCTAGGGATGGTTCTGGAGCCGGGACAGCGCAAACGTATTGGGCTCCTGACCCGGAAGGTGTTGTGCAATGCACGGTTTAAATTGATCCACTTTAATTTTCTACATCGCACCTACATGACCCCGGTCTCCCTGAGCCGCATTTCTGCGGATCGACGAGACAACTGCCCCAGGTGTGGGACGGAGAGAGCTGGATTTTTCCACTTGGCCTGGGAATGCCAGCTGGTTGGTGGCTTCTGGAAGGCGGTGGTGGAGCATATTAGCCGAGTTACAGGACTCCGGTTTGCCCTGAGTCTGCTTCACTGTCTCTTGGCCCTGGTGCCCAAGCCCAAAAAGAGGAACTTGTCCTACAAGTTGTTACTGTTTCTCCTGGTGCTGGCAAGGAGGCGCGTGGCTATTACTTGGATGGGGCAGAGGGCCCCCGAGTTATCCCTGTGGCTTAGAGATTTTAGGGAATGGTCCCTGGCTGAGGAGACGCACATGCAGCGCATGCGCCGCGACGAGAGGCTTCAGGACGACCTACTAGCTTGGAGGATGATGTGTGCTGAGGGGCTGTCTGGGGACGACTCGGATGCAACCAGTGCCGAATTGTTCACCCCTGAGGAGTCTGAGTCCGAGGAGGTTGAGACGGGAGGCGGAGGGGAGGGGAGGGGCCAGGTTCGGAGTAGTGTCCGGATGGGTGCGCACTAATCTTCCGTACTATGTCGATATATGATTTGTCTAGATTCCCGAAGAATTGCTCACCATTGTGATGTCTGCATCCTACTGGGCCGCGAGGAGATGACCTGACTACTGCACGTCCTCTGTTAACGATGCCACATAGAGGGGGGAATTGTTTTGTTATGTTGATTGTGTTTACATTGGAAAACTTACCCGTAGAGACAGATGGGTGGCGGGATCCACGGAAGGCCTGTGAGGGGGCATAAATGGAAAACCGCGGATGCTAGCGATACATGTGCAATCTATGCAGTGGGTTACGTTTCCTTTTGTGGCAAAGTTAGACTTTACGCCGCCCGGCCTCCGTGTTGTGGGCCATGTGGCTGTGTATTATCCTGTATGATACTCCTGGTTATTTTTTATTTTTACAGTGCCTATGGGTAGATTGCCTGATTATGTCTTCTATGCTGCCCGCAATAAACATATTTTTCAAAAAAAAATACTATGACGAAGGGCACTAATTAGCCACTCAATATAATGACAATTGATGTGCTAACTACTGGATGGCAGTTGTTTCCTGCCACTGCATTCCACCGGGGAGAAAAAAGCCTCTTTCACAGTGGTTGTGAGGTCGGCTGCAGAAGGCCTTGGCCTGTAGCTCTCCACACTAAAAGTCATAACTAACCTATTCATGGAGGTTCTATAGCTTGGCCAGTTACCTAGTAAACCTTTACTACCATTTAATGAGGCCTTTACGGATACTCTTTTAGGCACTTGTGCAAAGGCATGTTTTGGCTCTCGAGTTAATTGACAGGCAGTTTGTTACCACAGACTGCCATCTGGCGATCCTGCATGGTTTTTTTGGCACATCATCTTACACGTGAGAACTTAGCGGTACTGGTGTCCACCAGCATCGTCAAATTGAACTACTTTCCAGGACGACTCCTGCCTGTGAGTCTAACCGCATAAAACCTTTCAGCTAGGCTTGCACTGCGCTCAATGAATGTCAGTCGCCTTCTATTCTGGTACATTCATGATTTATGGGGTGCAGTTAATTAATCCTGACAGCAGTTCCTGAGGGACCTTCAAAGTTTTGTTTTTTTTATTACGTAAAAAGACCTCACTGACAATCAAACATAGGATCCTAAGGTGAGGCTAATGTGAGGCACTGCAAATATGGTTTCTAATGCATATTACTACAAGAAGTAATTAATTGAAGACAATAATTATGACATTGTATACCAAATAATCAATGTCCCCCATGTAAAAAAAACCCTGGTACAAAAAGTGAATTGGTCTGGTATCAATTTGAGACCGACATCTACGAGGAAAATAATGGTACGGTAAAGTCGTGGGAAATTCTTCCATGATGCAATAGAGAACATCTCTAGAGGGGTAGAGCCTGAAAATACCCCGGAATTGATTCCATTTGTTCATGAATTGGAGAATATGTGGATCATCAACCCCAATCACTGATAAGAAAAAACGATCCTCGTATATTTAAGATACCAAAATGTACTACTGGACGATACTGAATGACAAGAAGACTTTGTTCTAGCCGCAATCTATATAGTAAGTCTATATATGTGAATCCGGCTTGAATGTGATGGGATAAGTTAGCAAAGCGTCGGCCTCCCTATCTAAAAGTCAACAATAAAGTGACTGATTGCAGGTGACCATGATAGGGTCCAAAATCACACCACCCTATTTTTGCATCTTCACGGGAGAGATTTTCACAAGCAATATCTTCTGGAAGCAAAACATACAAGATCAGTTATTGTTAATGTATCCAAAAAATATTAGCAACTTGAATAAATAACAGTATGCAGACAGCTTTACTAACCCACCACTCCATTTTTTATGACAAATTGAAATATGATTTTTCTTAGACATCCTGCAATGAAATGTTTGATGCATGTCAGTACTTTTAACGATTCAGAACTGGAGATTCAGTGGAAATTCCAGAGACATTAAAAATAATTCACAATATTCGGACTCTGACTAGACGTTTCTCTACATGTCCATGCAAATGCTCAGTTATTGAGAAGCAGGATGCTAATCTTTGTCAATTATGTCAAACATAGGAACTGAGGCACAGTTGGATATAGTGGCTATAGTGGCTTGACTCCATGTTTATTTTCGAGTAACATGTTGTAATTCATCCGAGTAAATGCGTTTGCTGTGCCAGAGCAATTGAGAAGATCCTTCCTCCGAAACTAAAGACGGAGAACAATTAAATATTAAGACCCTCTCATCAGTATATTCTGCTGTAGTCGGAACTGTCAAGAAAAGAAAGTGAAGAGTGGAATGCTTGAATTCATTTTAGTCACTGGTAATTTAGTTAGGTCTCATCCCACTTCATTGCTTTGGTGCTGGCCATACCACTTTAGACAGTCATATATGCAAATCATCGAGTTCCTCTTCAGATAGGAAGAGTCTTGCCAGACCTGCCTTTCGAAGTCTAGTGTTAACGGAAACACAATCAACCGCAGACCAGTTTTGCCCGTTTGGGCCTCTTTAGGTTGAGTCCCATGGGCACTGTGAGCATGGTACCCACATCTGGGCATACCAATCGCACGAGGGAATGTCACTGAGGATAAAAATGACCTGGCCTGACCGTTTGGGATGAACTGCCCCTTTTGGCATGGTGGTCGAAGAACAACTGACTGCCATGCAGAGGCTAATATTAATTTAGGCATTCCATCAATCATCTTGGTCTTTGTTGTAGTTGATCCTTTAAGAGTGAGAGGTATGCTTGGACGGGGGTCCTGACTTAAATGTGCCATAGGACTCTAGCTGTACTCTACTGAAGAGGCACAAAGAGGCTGAAACCGATTTAGGGTTGCTGGTGTTCTCTACCAGAATGGACCTATCCTTGCAGTTTAGAATGGACTGTTCACATGAGGTGAAGGTTCAGCTCTGATTGATAGTGGCATGGTGGGCAAATGTGGCCTGAACGATCACTAGTGGCTGGGATGAATTCAAGCCTTCCATCCATCCCGTTGTTTGTTGTAGTTGACACCCTAAATACAAAGGGTATCCTCAGATGTGGGTTCCCTGCTCTCTGTACCATACGTTTGAAGCTTCACCCTACTTAAGAGGCCCATATATTTGGAGACGGGTCTAGGGTTGCTTGTGTTCCCTTCTCGAGGGGCCTCACCTGGAAATTGGAATGGACTGTTTACATGAGGAGCAAGGCAATTACGGAGTTACATAAGGTGGACCTCTATATAGAGTGGCATGGTGAGTGAAATAAAAATGGACTGGAACGTGGCACGAGCAATCACCAGTGACTGAAATAATTTCAAACATTACGTCTATCATCTTGTTGTTTGTTGTAGTGCTCTGAACTGTCTCATAATAAGGTGATTGCATATTCAGAGGCCTTCATTGATCAAAACCCTGCCATAAGTTCAGCACATAAATCAACTGAGACCCTACAGAGAACTGAAAAAAGAGGCTTTTCTGAGTGTCTGGCATACCTAGAAAGGTGGATTCATTATGGTACATTGTGAGACCTGGCATAGTTAAAGCCTGGAATTAGGAGTTCTGAAAAAAGAGCGTATTATCATTTTACAGAGTTACATGTTACTGAGTGCATGACACCAAATTAAACAAGTGTATTGTTTTACAGAACATGTAGATTTGTGTAACATTTAATTCTTTTGTCAGGGGATATTCTTTTATAAATTCCCACCATCTTGGAGAAGTCCAAAATATATCCTGGCCTTGAGAAATTCCAACTTGCCTAAGACTTGTACTTGTACTTGTACTTACAAGACGGCCGGTCAAGACACATACTACCAATGCAATTTATTGTGATTTGAGGCAACTTTGAACTTTAAAAAAAGTCTTGACTTTAGTTGGTGTTGCTTCCTGCATATGTCTGAAATGAGCAACAAAAAACATTTTCATTGTACATTCAGCCGTGCATGAGATCCGCCTTTTCCAAAAACGCTTCAAGATCTTGCTCTGCTTTTTTTAAAAACACAAGGATTTGCTGAACAATCTGTCCCTTTTTCCAGACCTTTTGGGTCAATCGAGTACAAAAGACTGGGTGGTTTGGTTCTTTTTTTTTTTTTTTAAATTTTTGGAAACCTTTATTGTGCAACATAAGCATACAGGTACGGGCCCACAACCATTCTGGCCAGCCTCGAAATAGAGTGGTAGCACAAAAAGCAAAGTTGAAACAGCTCAGCAGTCCCAGAGACGAAAAGCAGCAATTATCCGAAACATTACGTATGGGAAAAAGGGACCACTGAGTACAGGATAAATGAGGTTAATTTTTAAAAGTTTTAGGTAAGAAGGATCAGACGCATTCAATACACTTCAGGATAATAGCATATGTTACATTACATACTGGTCATTACCCGCCCCATGAACGTGGAACATCTTGACTAATGTTAGTGGTAGGACTAACAACAGAAACAGTAATCAGCGCTACACCTAGCCACCAAACTGACCCAAGAGAAAAAGGAAAAAGTGAGAAGAATCTAGAAAAGAGGGGAGAGAAATAAGGCCCATAGAAACTAAAACGAAACAGAAAACCCGCCCCAAACCCCCACCCCGCACGCATGCAGAGGCTACGGCCTACCCCCCCCCCCCTAGCAGTGTGCCTGTCGCCCAAAAACCGAGACCCGAAATTTAGATTCAGAGAAGGGAAAAGGGAAAAGAAAAAAGATGTAAAAAAGAATGGAGGAGGAAGACCATCAACAGATATAGTTTCAGCTGCCCACCCCCGGACCCCGCAACCGATAAGATACCAACGGTCGATTTAGGCAATGTCCCGCTTGTCCCACCTAGTCCCAGCAATATGAGCATTAGCAATCCAAGAAACATCCTCAACCTTGCCCCCTGCGATCAAGTTGGTCGATGGAGTCCAGCAGTCCAGCCGCCATCGTGGATGGTAGAGGCGCCCGGGATGGCCAATACAGAATGGGGAGTCGTCCACCAAAGTCTACCAAGACCACCGCTGCGTGTCCGAGAACGATACAAAAAGGATCAAGGCAAAGCAGTAATCCCCCGGAAGCAGCAGGCCAGAGCGATAACACCAGCTCCAGGAAAGGATGAAGAGGCACGCCACCAGAACACAAAGGAGTTGCCAAACATGGCGTCCGGGGACGATACACCAACCATTGCATGAAACCACGAACACCAGACCTCTTCCGGACCACTGCGGTCAGCACTTCTGCGGAATCAGAATCGTGATCTTCCAACGCCTTCATATGCACCTGGGTAGGCAGTTCACTGTGGTCTGGTGCAGGGTGTGGCGCAGTGTGCAGCACTTGAGGGCAACCACGGCCAACGGGAGTAATAGCATCAAGCCGGCTCCCCAGATCTCGGGCATTATCATGAAGGGCAGCTCGTACAGCCTCTAGAGCGCCCAGGACATCCCAGATCCCCAGCGGTGTCTCAGGAAGAGAGGATGCAGCAGTGCTCTTCACCCAAGGCTCACGGACGTGTAGCAGCTCTTGAAGCCGGTCGCCATCTTCACTCGTTAACAGCAGATCACTCCGCCGATAATCCGCAAAGTACAGCCGGGCCAGAGACATGGGGGCAACTGACTGCATTGCGTTACCACTCACGGAGCTGATACGATGTCGACAAGTATCCGGACTCTCGGTCGTGGTCTGAAGTCTCCACTTTCAAGCGCTGAATGCGCGATGCATAAAATGGCGTCCGTTACAGAGCAGGGGTAACAAAGAAACTGTGCAGGCCATTTCCAAGCCGGGAAACGATACAATGTATTTTCCATAGGTACAATGTGTCCAGGCGTGCAAGATCGCAGGGCGGAATGAATCGCTGCAGCGAGAGGCACAGCGCGACAGTCTCTCACCGGCCGATCGACTCCGCCTCTTCTGTGATGGCCGCTGTTGTTGTGGCCGGGTCCGGCCGTCCCTCACAGACAAAGACCCGGTCTCTCTGCCTCGAAGGGCCGGGGAAGAAGAGAGGACGTTTCACCACCGATATCGCCTGTAACGAGCCGGGAAACACACCATTGTATTCGGGATAGTTTCCCCGTTCCACTAGCTGGGCTCAAATGCAGGATAGAGTGCAGGATGCTGGAGGGAAGCGTGAAGGTCGGCGGAGCCGAGAGTCTAGGCGGCCATCGCGGTTGCAGGCTAAGCTCCTCCGGTGGTTTGGTTCTTAAAATCACTGAATGTCCCCACCTATCCAACTCAATGACCTTTGTTCAAAACCGTCCGAGTGATTTGACTCCTTTTGATCAGATAGTACTCATGCCACTGTGGTGATAGGGTTGATTTGTGGATCACCGGAGTACTACCTCCAGTTTGCTTAGGAGCTACAAAATGTCTTTGTTGCTGTATCTTAACTGGGTTATTTTCATGGGAGATTTGAATATTCAAAGTGAAATGATTTATCAAAAATGTGAGATTGTGCAGGGCCTATGTTTTGTCCTTCCCTCCTATCCTTTCCATGCAGCCAGTTGGCGAGAAGCAGCGTTTCTAGGTCTCAAAATTACTTAATTGGTCACTGTTACTCACAAGGTTAAAAGTGATGGCACTTCAGAAGGACATGGTTTGTAAGTAAGCAAATGTCGGGTTTTCTTTTTATATATATAATCAGGATAAAGCAAGATTGTCGTGGGAGACAATGGCCCTTACAATGAAATGCTGGGCCAATATTTCAGCACAGGCCAGAAGTTTGTGGCTCATTGAATAACTGAGAGAGGTCTAGAGAGGATGGAGGCACTGTGAACAGCAGTATAGGAAATTCGGCTTCAATAAAGAAATGGTAGTATGGAGAATGGTACGTACGGTACTTCAGAAAATGATATTCTGAACAAAAGGAATGTACAGCATCTGTTGTGAAAGCTATGAACCAATCTGCTTCTTTTTCCGTTATTCAGACAACTAACCTCTTCTATGTGTATAGTGTTGACTCTACCTAAGACCACAAAGTCTCTTTGCTCTTCCAGGAGAAAAGTGTTCCAATGATCCAATAGGAAAAGTCCAGCCTGACTTGTCAGGCCAGGTTCAGCTCCCTCTGACCAGCAGCATAAGGAATCCCAGACTGGCTTCAGCCTTCTGGAGCCTCCTCCGTATCGCGCAGCTTGAGTCCTGTGGTACAGTGAGCAAGGTACTCCCATTTGAGCATACCCATTTCACTTGCGGGACGACCAAGGAGGAATATGTATCAGACAGTGAGATACCTTGATGAAAGCGTAATTACAGGGTCCACCCCCTCAGCTGATCTCAGGTTGGCGATTAGCTACTGTCGCAGAAAATCTAACTGCAACATGAAGTTTTCCTAGTGGGTTGTAAGTACGATCCACTCACTAGCTGCATGTCTTAGTGTGCATGCATGCGCATATCAGTCCTGAAGAAAGCCATTTGACCCTACTGGGCACATTAGATCATGGCTGAAACAAGTAGACCAATCTCAGGATACGAAGGATCAAAATAATATCCTTCTCCTATCCACCACCTTTTAACATTGAGCAATACTCTCTATAATAAAATTAAATGTATGCAAACGAGATTGAGCAAATTTTAAATCGCACCTCACCTAAGCACGCAACCAGCTCCGCTGTAATCTGGCTTCGTAGCACACCCTGGGAACATTCGGTGATCAGGGTGGGAACTCCATGATGAGGCATTTCACCTACTAGGTAGGTGAGTGAGGGTTCTTTTTCAAAGCCTGATGTTTTCCAGGCCGTACATACTCCAGGTACATCTTCCGTAATCTAGGTTAAATGTGTGCCTTCTGAGTGCCTGTTCTTATTGTTTAGATATATTTACTTGGGAAGAGGAACGGGTTTCCTGACTTCATTGCTCTTAAGTGGTTGAGTCCCTATTGGATGAGGACCATGACTGATTTGCATATGGTGGATTCTGTATGAGCCGGTGTGGCGGCAAAAATAAAATGATGGACTAGATTGTGACACAGTAATCCTCAGTGGCTGAGGTTAATAGAAGCAATACACCCATCACTTTGTTTTCTTTAGATATGAGACCAGCTATGTATGCTTACCATCCTTGTAAAAATGTATAATTCGTTTACCTTGACTTTACTATTGCATTTGAAAATGTGACAACCCTTTTTCTGTGCTTACTCTGTTTTGTTAAAAACGAAAGAAGCCTTTCAAAACGGAAAACGTTGATAATCAATGAGAATGCTACTTAAAGAGCAATATTGAGAAAATGGATAGATCGGACTGGCTGTGGGTTGAGTATAGAGTTTGAGTTACTTATTTGAAATACTTTGAGGCAAATCAGAGGATTCATCGAGAGAATACCTATCCCCATAGGTGGAAGAGTGGTCTAATGTTGCTGAGATGGAAAATGTTGGGGTGCAATGTACATGACTAAAAGTATGGTATGTGATTTTACCTCTTAATAAAAAATAAACGTTAAAAATAAAATGCCTAAACTAGGCGGTAATATTCAGCGACTTAAGAGCTAAGTCACCTCATGGTGGGAGGGAGGTTCTTATGTGCGCAATTAAGTATTTTCTTTTCTTATTGATCTACAAATGATCATTGTTAGAATTAATTTCATTTTTCTTCCTATTGTAGGTTCTTTCGCTGATCGATCTTATCCGTTACTGTGTCAGCGTCTGCAATCAGATTGCATCTCATCTTCACATTGAAGTGTTTAGAATTAAGATCACATCTACCCACTCTAATCATCATTGACCGCCATCATGAACTAAAATAGGAAATCTCGTCAAGAATGAATGTAAACGTCAAAACAATAAGGAAAACGGAGTGACTAAGAACAAACCTAATTTATAATCAATGTTGTGCAGCTTTATTCTACAATTTTATTCTTATTGGTAACCCTTCTTAATTATCCTTCTGTAAATGGGTGAATGAAATATACTCAGTAACACTTACTGTTTATGTACTTACACCGAGTGTGTGCGCAGGAGAGCATGCAGATAAGTACAAATTTATCTCTAAAAATAACATTTAATTCTGAATAAATTGTCCGAAATAAAGAGGCATCTAACAGAAGAGTATTTTAATTTAAAACATAAATGCCAAAAATTCTAGTTGCTTTATAGTTTTATTTCATTCTCACCTTTTGGTGAAATTCAAATTGTTTGTCTATTTTGAAGCCTCTTTGCAAAGGAGATTAGATTGTGAAACAGAGATACCTCACTCGTTTGTGTCTCTGATGTAACTGTGGGACTGACCGAGTTGAATTAAAATCCAATGTGTTATACGCCCTTTGTTTTTTGTTTACAAAATGTGACATCATTGATGGAAATCATATATAAAGCTGTGGAAACAAACATTATGATGGCCTTTTTGATGGTGCTATCAGGATGCAATGCAGTGCGGTATCTGTGTCAATTATTTTTATTTTTTTAATAAATATATTATCTAACATGCTTCTTAATTCTCATTTATTTTGTGTAAAGGCTTTATAACAAATTTTTCTGCTTATTTTTTTGTATAGAATGTAAGCAAAGTGCAATTCTGCTCTATAATAAATACGAACGTTCTAAGAGCCATCATGTTTTTTTTCTATGCATGTGCCACCATCAATGCTTTTTTCTTTTTTTTTTTTTTTTTAATTTAAAGAATTGGTCCGATATGAAAGAAATTTCTCATGTCAAAAATTCAAATATCATTGACACTCCTCGCTTATATCTGCTCGTATAGTTACAGAGGTTAACTTACTTTCAAGCATTTTTACATCTCATTTAATAAAAATAAAAATCCACAATCTGGTATTAGTAGAAAGGCAAGCAAATGTTGATGCCTTTAGTGTATGCAGATTGTCATGGTGCCATTACATGATTGTATTGAGTGCCTTTTTTTTACTTTTCATATAACTCTTTATGATTAACACCCTTTTTGTTGCGTTGAAGTGAATTACACCAGATTCTATGCTCTTCCCACTGAGGAAGTCTGGCAACATATGATCAGTGAGCTGGCGTCTGGATCCATGGTGTGTGCTCACCTGGGGGTGTCGAGTGAGCAAGGAGACCTAAAACTCTAAACTTCATGAGCATTCAAGGTATTTGTTTCAGGGGACACCATAGGTGCATGCATCATGTAGCCACTGCTTGGACAGAGCGTTCAAGATTGCTATACCTATGCTGTGTGAAGAAAGCAACAGAACTCACATTAACTGCAATTCTCAAGATACTGCGTGCCATCTTGGTCCTCTGGGTAGAAGTTCCTTGTGATGAATAACATTCAGTGCCTTTAATATGTGTGTGTATGTTATGTTACAAATAAAGGACTATGTGAATTTAGGATACTTCAATTCAAAGATTAGAGTCCCAGTCTGGTGCTGGTAATTATACAGACTCAAAAACATTTTATACTCCTGGCTATTCTACATAGTGTACCTAATAATTATCCCTTTCTTTTAGCTCTAGGAAATTATACCATTGTTAGCAACCTCAGTGAATGGGTAATGTAGAGATTACTGAGAGGTATATGATGAGACTTAGAGCCTGCTTCTGATGCGGTTAGGAAAGCATTCCCACCTAGAGCCTGATTCTGATGTGGTTAGGAAGGCCTCCTAACAGCATTTGCTCCTTCCAAATCGGATCGGGAACGTGTCTTCCCAACCGAGGGCCCAATTATGATGCTGTTAGGAACATATGCTCCCATTGAAGTTGATGGGAGTCCAACCAAATTATATTGGGAAGTATCCGGATGCATCATACTCAGTCGGTAGAACTCTCCCGATCCGAGTGGGTTGGAAACCATTTCCAAACCGATTCGGTCGGGAAGCTTTCCAACCGCATCAGAATCGGGCCCATAGTAGAATCCGTAAATTGTAATCTTGCTGACTATGATTTAAAAGTTCAGTCTCTTTTAGATATCGATACTGCCACAGTGAAGGTTGAGACTGGCATTCATATCAGGTGAGGTGGAGATATTTGGTGACTCTGAATGTGTTCCATTCCTCGCATCTACTGCTGAAAGGCATACTAATGCTTTGCATGGCCACTAGTGTATCCAGCGCAGTGAGAATAGTACCATAATTTCTTTCAAATCACATTACCAGGCTAAAGCAACTGTGACAGCTGGCAGGTTTTCCGAGCCAAAGGAGCCGGGTCAATAATACCAGAGGTATCCTCAAATGTTTTTATTGTATAAAAGGAATTTACGTCAGAGTATTGAGCAGATGGAGGCAGTTGTCATCTGATAGTTCCTTTCACCCTGCTTCAAGTAAAAAAATTAATTATTGATTTATTGCTGTTTTTTTAAGGTTTTTATGTTTTAAAAATTGTTTATTATACACCTAATGAAAGTTTACCACAACCCTCGCCCGCCACTCCACTCTTGATTTCTTGAATTTCGATTGGCCACTGTTTCATATCAGAAGCTCTCTGTAACCCTAGTCACTCCATCATTAATATCAGGTCCTCACAAAATCTCCTTTGTGTTTTTGACTCTCTTGCAGTTTTCTGAACATGATTTTTATAGGTTCGTGTAGCTCTGTCTCTCTCTGGTCATGTCCAAAAGTGCTTTAAAGCAGTTGCAAACTGCATAGCGTGCAATCACATAAAATAGTTCCCTCTCACTGCTTTCAGTACCACTGTACTTTTGTGCAGCCTCGTGCCAAGAACATTTAGTTTCTTTTTTTTTTTCTCAGCGTTTATCAACTTTTCCTTCATTTTCAGTTTTTTCTGTGTACTATATATAAACAAACTTGTATGTAATTAGTATTCCTAATAATGTTGTTGCTACTGTGTAGGCGATGCCAGAGAACCCTCCCAATGGTTGCCTCCGAGGCCCAAGTCTACCTTTTGGTTCTCCCTCAGTTTCTGAATCTTTCTCTGTTTTAATTGTGTGCACAATTCTGATAATACCAATCCGCACACAACTTTTGTAGTTATTCTGATATTCCTTTGTGCTATCTGTATGATTTTAAAGCTATAGTTGTTACATTGCCTGTCATTATTTGGCGCAAAGCCACACTACCTCAAGTGGCATTTTATAGTAGGTTTTATTTACAGCTCATTTATTCAAAGCATTCTATCTTGATATTCAAGTTAGACTATGTACCTGAGGTGCCTCAGAATCCATAGGTGCCTTCTTTAGGAAAGTGCTTGATTTTCCAATTTTTGTGTGCTGCATTTAGAAATGAAAAGGACAACCCTTAGGCCATTAATCAACCTTTTTCAAAGGGCACACGTACAAAAATAATGTATCATTTTTGAGCTGTTGCATGAATCGCATACCTTTTTAATCCAACAGATTAGTTTTAAAGTATCCTGCCATGAAACGGCCTTCGTAATATTTATAATTAAAGCCTCATGTTCCGAAGCGCGGCTGTGTTGTATGTCGATTTAGATTCCGTATGCATTTCCCGATTCATGCCATTATATAGGTACATTTTACATTGCCCAAATATAGGCATATATATCCAGTCCTTATTTAGGCATAGTCCATGCAACCCAAATACAGGCATGGCTACTTCCATCCGTTCATCTACGTCACAACAAGTTCTTGGAAAACTAGAGGCTTAAGCTGTTTGGGACTTCCTCTTGCTTGGATATTGATTTCTCCAAGAAGTCATTAATTATGCATGAACATCTATTCCTTAGGGGTTCACTCATCACGTTCATGTGCCCGACTTTACGTCAATGCTGGCATTCCTAAACACCTTCAAGGTATAAATATACCTTCACTTGCTATGGCAAAGCATGGTGTGGTTCGGTGCAGTTCAACTACCTACTTGCACGACGCAGCTCTCCACAGCAAGTATCGAAGGAAGCCAACTCTCAAGCTGACGCACTGACTAGACACTGTCATCCTCCTGCCGAGAATCCAGCTCCAGTGTTTCTAACTCCCCTTGTGGGGTGTTGGGAAATCGAGTCCAGGGAAAGAGATGTCAACCTCTCTCATTCTAAAGGTATGGAGCTGATTAGAACCTAGAGAAACCTTTGGCAATTCTTGGCAGAACCAAAACTTATGCTAGGGCAGCACCTACTACTTCCCTCGTACGAGACCTAGGTTAGGTACACTGGGGTAGACTTATTTTAGCAGCACCAGTTGAGTATTTTAACCTGTGTTATTTATGTATGTATTTTTATATATATATATATGTCATAGCAACAGACAATGCTATTACAGTATTATTTTATATTACTGTTTACGCTGTACGCATTATACTTCGCATTCTGTCTAACGATTGTAGCAGTTTATATCTCTTGCATGAGAAATAAGACTGTTCAATAAATCCCTTTTATTGAAACGCCCGTCTCTCTATTTCTATGCAACTCTGTAGAAACAAAGCACGCACGATTGACTTAGTCAAATAGTTATCTGTTGTTTCCACGACTCTGAAGAGATCGTATCAATTCTAGGGGAAACAAAGTTGTCATGTTTATGCGGTTGTCGGAGACTAATCCCTTCTTGTTCATTCGTGAAAGTTTCTAGTGACCTCTGAGTTAGCTGGTACACGCACAATTAAGTTTAAAATACTCAATAGAGACATACTGACCTGAGTCCTATGTCAAAGCTATAGTGTATATTATTCCAATGCGCAGAGCCTATTGGGAATATAGAAACTACACAACAGCTGGAGTTATGGCTTACCACTTAAGACTCTGAGTTAGGGGCAGTGATACTCCAAACCTGTTTGTGCAAAGTCAATCTCAGTGAAGGAAAGGCCGGTGGCCCTAGAAAAATGGTTGCTCTGTCTGGAACTTGGCCTCGTGTGCATGGGGAACACACTGTGAGAACGTGATCAGACAACGAATTCTCACATAGTTTTTAAAGTATGCTGAACATTTCAAGCAACTGTCTAAACGTTTTTTGTACGGTTTCATTACATTTGAGGTTTTACCTATGACAGAAATGTATTAGTAGTATGAGTCCTAACGTACAAATCCCCCCTGTTCTATGAGTAAAGCATTAGTTCTACAAATGCTTTTTAGACTGCTAATGTAAGTATTAATGTTTGCCTATTACCTTGCAGTGAGACAAGGGTTAAATGGAAACTGCAACTCATCCTCTTCAGAGAGTGTATAGTGGCAAAGTTTGAGATACTTCAACTACTCATAAACGTGTTGGTGGACATACATGTATGGTTCGCATATGTTGTATGTTTAGTTTTCGGAATTAGAAGTTCCACATCAGAGTATAGAAGCATCATCATCTGGATTTTAGTACAGATCTTTTCTGATTCACCTGAGTAGTCACATGGTTTGGTCCCTATTGCAAAAGGATTTTGATGCTGGAAAGCATTTTATCCACAGGCTGGATTTAGTTTTCTTTTTTTAGGATGGTTCCAGGGCATAAATGGGTGCCCATCTTCAGTCTTAAGTGCTTGTGATCCACACATTCAAAGGTGCCATTTTGTAACGTTTTTTTAAAAACCATACTTTATTGATTTTACAGAGTGACACATCTAGTGTGCACGTGAAAATGATGGCTACGCATAGGCAGAGCAACGAATATTAAGCAGAAGAAAAAAAGTTCAGATTAGATACATTCAAGAAATAGGCTGTAACCTATGCTAGGCAACAGTATTATAGCACCTACATGCAAGTGAGGATTTATCAAAAGTTAATTGTCATTCAATGACAGTATGTTAACATTATAACTCGAAAGAACATTTCTAAGTAACCCACCCCCCTCCCTTCCATCTGGCTCACCCCATTATCTTTTAGCATATTACGAGCTCAGCTTGGCTCCAAAATTCTCCACTCCGGAGGATTCAATCATTCAGCAATGCATTTTCATCACCACCAGGTTGTTCGGCCGACTGCTTGGGTGGCTGGGCATGGCTGTATGTCAGGGTTGGGGAACTAGTGTTTTATTTGTGTTGTGGAATAGGGGGTTCAATTGTCTTAAGTGCCTCAAGCATTAGAGTCTATTCCATGGAGATCAGTGTTTTTCTTCTGCCCCTATATTTTTCTCTCCTGATGGCTGCACTTTCTGCATTGCACCATCGGACTGCTCCCCATTCCATGAGTGTAGTGTTGGGGGAAGGGCCGACTTCCACCTCATAGTGTTGGAGTGCTACGCTAGAAGTAGGGCCAAATCAGCAAATCGGAGCTGTACTTTCTGTGACCTGGGGCATCAGTGAAGGCCCAATAGACTCCGCTCTGCTGTGTCCCAGCCAGAGATGTCTGTGATGTCTTCCAAAGTGTGGGGGACCTCAGACCAGAATCTCCCAAGACGTGGGCATGTCCATAACATGTGAATTATGTCTGCATCCCCTGTCTGGCATCTTGGGCAGGAAACCTGGGTGGTGGGGTACATGCGGTTAAGGCGTGTGGAGTGAGGTAGGCCCTGTGAAGAATCATATTTAGCTTGAATTTGGCGTTATAGTATAATTTTTTAGGTATTCTAGTAAAGCGGTCCAATCATTGTCCGTCAGATTCCTACCCAGGTCATACTCCCATTTTTCTCTGAATGTGGTGAGGGGGATACCCGCAGGTGCCCTGGTGCCCCTATAAAGCTATATAATGAGGTGGCCCCCATTACCCATAAGGTATACCGCGTATGTCAGGTCAAGTGTCGGAGGTTCTTAACCATTCGTTGCCCAGTGTTTCTTCACGTAATTGACATGGGCTGCATGCAATAGAAAGAGCGCTAGGTGCCTTGTGCTTGGGAGAAGTTCTCATGGTCCGCCAGTATCCCATCTGTAAACAGTGCCCCCACCGTGAAAACACCCTCACGTATCCATTTAAGTATACTATGCGAAGTGACCAGGCCTGTGGGTGTAGGTATCCCTAATAGTGGAATGTTAGGGGAGTGTTTGGCGCATGTATTGTAGCGCCTGCTTCCAATAGGTTCAGAAAAGGGGGTGGTGATGGGCAGAGAATCTGAATTAAGCAGAACACTCATACCCAGTCAACAGATCAGGGCTTGATCCATCACCGTTTTTTAGCTCACTGCACCATCCCAGCTCAGAACCTGGCTACATGCAAATTAGTCTGTCCCTGTCCCAGTGCATCATGGGAACAGGGCAGACCAAACTACCAAGCCAATTCTTTTACTGGAAAGGAAACAAGCTTCCGGGGACCGGTTTCTGGCATTACAGCCGTCTTCGGCACGGCTTGCTTGAATCCTGATGGTGCAGTGAGCAAGGGACTCATGTCTGAGCATACCCTTCCACGCTTATGGTGGACAAAACGATTCAGAAAAGGGGGTGGTGATGGACAGAGTATCTGAATTAAGCAGAACACTCATACCCAGTCAACAGATCCGGGCTTGATCCATCACCGTTTTTAGCTCACTGCACCATCCCAGCTCAGAACCTGGCTACATGCAAATTAGTCTGTCCCTGGCCCAGTGCATCATGGTTTATGATTTGTAGACATAGTTATGCCACTCTGTGGTTTTTATCTTTAAAATGTATCACTAATGGAGATACCAATATAGTAGCTGGCATAGGCACGGCAGTGGTATATGTAACATGATTTGAGATATGTGCAGGGTTAGTAAAATAATGCGACGAGGATCACTACATTTTTCTGTGGGGTTAACTAACTTATCCAGCAGGCAAAGCCAAAATATGCGGCATATTGCTGCACATTCTTTGATAGTATTATGTCATTGTTTTGTTATTTTTAAACGTAATAATGTCTTGGCAAAGATTTCACCTCCATTACATTTTAGCAACCAGATACAACAAGCATTTCCAATGCAATAGGTCTTGCATTTACGAGAGTTTACGCTATTGGCTTTGTAAATGACAATGCCTTTTATTTAAGTTTTATAAATCAACACATAAATAAAAGGCATTGTCATTTACAATGCTTATAGCTCAAACTCTCGTAAATTCAAGACCTAATGTATTGTAATTTCTTGTTTTGTTTGCTGTGGAGTGATCATTAAGAAAAACAATTTATAGGCACAGAAACATTGTGCGTGTGTCTGCACTAGAGTATTTACCAGCTCCCCCTCAAAACTATGCACTTATTTTACAAAAACCCAATTGTTTGAGCAGTGCATGAACTATGAGTTCATGGACTGCCACCCATGACTGGGTTGTATTGCAGAGTGCTATCGGCAAAATTGTACAACAGGATGAGAGGGTAACTGGAAATCTTCTATAAAACAGAACATATGAATAACTGAACATTAACGGCCCACCTTAGATTTATTTGGTGTGAATGTCTCCAAACAAGGAGTGACAAGAATCCCTTCCAAGGGCGAACAAGGTCACTGCAAGGAGAGGGCTTGGACCAAGGGCATAACATGTTCTTAAATCAGGATTATGGACACACAAGTAGCTTTAATGTGCTGAACATGCAACAGTTGTAGGTAACTGACCGAAAGAGGAGGAGAGCTGGCCGCAAGTACCAAGCATGCCTCGTCCATTCTGCCCCCCAGGCTGCAGCCCTCTTCTTACACACTTGTACATGCTACCAAACGAAGCACTGCATTTGTGTTCACAGACAGCACCAGCACCAAGACTCCTCATACGGGATCCGCTACTGGTCTGCACACCACTGATCTTTGCGCGGAACTCTAACAGCAACCATGCCATCACACCTGATGTTAACAGCAGTGCTAAACTCGCTGATATGTCTTGGCAGTGAGATGTGCAGTGGAAAAGGTTTCAGACCAGCACCAGAACCAAGATTCATCATACAGGAGTGCGCTACTGGTCTGCACACAG
Organism: Lissotriton vulgaris; assembly: GCF_964263255.1. Lineage (NCBI taxonomy): Eukaryota > Metazoa > Chordata > Amphibia > Caudata > Salamandridae > Lissotriton > Lissotriton vulgaris. The sequence continues at coordinate 1,248,224,597 of NC_141693.1, read as the reverse complement.
TTGATTTTCACGAGGAACGTTCCACTTTCACGGCACACTGGTTAATGTTTTAAGAGGTCAGCCATTTTTTCAAGCGGAAAGTGAGCAATGTGTGCGCCATTTAGGTGCTGCAGGCAGCTGAATGTGCCCTCTGTCCAGGGGCGGTTTGCCAATGCGGTCAGGCGGGCATGGGCCGATAGGCTGGTGCTTAAGTGCCAGCAGGGGGCGGCTTATTTTTGGGCCTCTGTCAACTGCCCACAGTGCGCGAAGAGGCCAGTTGTTGTGGCCTTTGGGCCATTCTCACCTAGTATTCAGTTCTCACCACGGTCCCCATGGGGCCAGCCTGTCCCCGAAGTGAAGCTGTGTCATTCACCTTTCACCTGACCTCTCCACCACCAGGACTTCACATTTAGGTCATAGTGGGAGGGGTTGGAGAGGGCATGAAAGCTGAAAGTCCTCGCTGGAAGGCGCGGCCAGGTGTTCTGACTATTTTCACCTCGATCTGGCAGGTTCAAATTTCATGAAGTTATGTACCCAGCACATGCCCAATTTATTTTGTGTACTTGTAGCTTGCACTTGCGGGAGGGATCCGGGTTTTTACCTAGTCATGTTTAACTCATCAATAATTTAGCGGAGATGATTTATTTGCCTGCTGCAAACACGATGTGTAACTTGCAGATCAAAGATTTCTGTGTTATGTCAAAAGGTCAATAGGTTACTGCTTAGACATCCTTTTGTTACTTGCAGCTTATAAGTTATAGTCACTGCCATTGAAATTATGTGGTAGGGAGGACCAAATTATGCGGCAGTTTACTAAATTTTGGGGCAAGAAAAGACAAGTTATGCAACTTTCTGATAGTAGTGTGTCATTATTTTGTCACTTTATAACATTGTCATCCCAGTCTGGAAAGCTTTTCACTTCATTAGTATCGGTTTACCAATCGAATACAGCAATAACAAATGAAAGACGACCAGTCAACATTTGAAAAGGGCCTGCCAATGTGCAGGAACAGGTGTCGCCAAGCTTTTTTGTAACTTTTTAAACTGACTGAGGTAGACACCATTTTTTCCTTAAAATCTGCATATTATTCTGTAGATGAAGAATTAAGTGGCAAATCCATATTACGCAGAAAATGCCATGGCTGCTGAATCACATAATTCCAGTGCCCCTAGTTATAATCCTTCCACTGCAGCACAGTGAGCTATGACCCAGTATCGTGGAGCTCCATGCAAACTGCAAAGCATAAAAACATATTTCATTTTTAATCGGTCCATCTTTATTTTGATATTGCTAAAAAAAGGTTCTTTGGGTTGTTCTAAAAGTCTCATTAGTGCATACAACCCCAACCACTGCGTTATGTTTTAATTCTGGTCTGTGTTTCACCAGGCCAAGCACTCCTAACCTATTATACCAACCAATATGGAAGATATGCTTCTTTTACACCATGTAACCATCATGGTCTTATGTAACATTTCCTATGAATTGATTTGCTCACTTGTATGTTTCCTCTTCTGTGTACAATATGTGAGTATTATGTAAATCGCTATGTCACCCTAAACTGGGAGACATAGTGCTATAATAGAAATTAAATAAGAAAATAAATGATGCATGTCCCTTACATACAGGGGTTAAACATAGTCATAAAGCTGCTTTGAAAATGGAATGGTGTAAAACTCGCTCTGCATTCCTGTGAGCAAGCAAAGCAAGCATGCCCAACTTCAAGGAAGTGTTATGGGGTGCCCACCCCAATTTTTTTTTTTAAAAAGAGGTTAAATATTGTATTTTAAAGTAGAATTTTCATTATAAACATGGTCAAAAACCATTGCCTCTCAAAGTGCATTTGCTAAATACTGAAGTACTTTAAAGATGTGCTAAGTCAATGAAAATGTTTTACCCCATTAATTTCTAAATGTGCAGCACATGGCCCTATATGTTAATAATGATCTCCATGTGTCAGGGCTAGAATTATTCTGTAAAGGATGGGTCCCATATGCACTCTGTTAATGGCATGCATTACATATTGTAGGCCAGTGGCATAATGTTGCCATTGACTGCATCCATATATATATATATGTGTGTGTGTGTGTGTCTGTAAATATATATGCACACACACACACACACGCATACATTCATACCATAGTGGTTGTTTCCATAATGCCCAAAAATATCATGAGTATGGTAGCATCAGCATTTTACTATAGGTGTCCCATATGCCAAGAATTATCTCCACTAGGTCAGTGCTGGCGTTTTACTACTGGCGTCCCATAGGCAACAAATTACCTCTAATGTGCCTGCATTTTCCCATGAGTGACGCATCCCATATGCCAAGAATTAAATCCAATATGCCAGTGCCTGTATTTTGCGATAGGTTTCCCTTGTACCAAGAATTATGCCCAGTATGTCGACACCAGCATTTTGCTTCAGCTGTTCCATATGCCAGGAGAATTACAGCTTGTTTACCTGCATTTTACCTAGGTACATTATGTACCAAGAATTATCGCCTTCACTTTTCTTCATTCTAACTCACAGTCTCTCTAGCTCACATTTACTTGCACTCAGGTTTCAGGTTTTAATGTCTTTATTTCGATAATAAAATCATAAAAGTCAAAAATGGAAAAACATTCATAAACAATTCAAAGGTCACCACATTGTACAAACTCTTATTAAAAAATCGGTTTAAATGTTATCAGATTTACAATAGGACTAAAATCCACAGTTAAAAAGTTATTAAACATTTGTAAGTGCGACAAGACATTAAATAAGACTAATCCTGAAAATGCAATTAACACATGCACAGAGAACACTTTGCACGTTACACATTGTGGTCATGAGGCGGTTAGATTCCTTCTAGCTCTGATTGCCCAGGCCCAACCTAAATACTTGGCCAAACATATCACAATAAAATCAGAGGTATTTGTTTTTAGGGCCCATATTGCATCCAAGGATTTTCTACATGTCAATCGTTTAAAAATGGGTTTTAACCACTTGGAACGGGGTTCTGTATATTGAGGACAGGCGAACAAAAAATGGCCCTCAGTTTCCTTGCAATCAGGACAACAGCTGCAAAGATTTGAGGAGGTAAAGGAATTCAAGGGTAATGAGCCCACCCGAAATTGATGATACAATTTTTTATCCAATGGCCTGGTAATAAGATCCCAGTATGTCTCACGGGCAGGATCCAGCTTAAAGCTTAAAAAGCGCCCCGTCAGGCCCTCAGAACTAGAGGCGTGTGCCAGGGAAAGGCGGGTTGAGGCCCAAAATAAATCCTTAAATTCCTTTTTCGAGGGGAAATTATTAGTGCCTGGGGAGACCCACAGATGGTTTAAGCCCATATCACACAGGCTTTTTCACCGAGCGAAGCCATGGGATTCGCTCAGACCCCCCCATGGCCTTCACCTCTGATAGCTCCTTTGCAAAAAGTACCAGATCCTCCGAAGTCCATAGGCGCCTCCAGGTGGACACTACTCTGTATCTTGCCATGTCCATTATTGGAAGACAGCCCATATCATGGCAAAGAGGGATCAGTGGGGTTGATTGGGGCAACCCTACCAGGTTACGGAGAAATCTACACTGAATTCTGTATAGACTCGAAAGGTCCATGAAACCCCATAGCTCTGCCCCTTTGCACTCACTTATTCCCACTCCCTCGGAGTCACGCCAGTCTCGGTTACACTATCACACATATACACAGCACACATACTCTCACACAACATTTTACATGGTTTTCCTATATTTACCTTCAGCTACCTGGCCTGTTGGGCTTTAGATAATGGTTTTGGATAGTCTATCAGGGCAGGTACACAGCTTCTTCCAGCCTCGAGAAGTGAAGCACAAAGTTGGAGTCCCCACAGTGATGCATAGGCTCTAGCTGTCAGTGTCTTGCTCATCTTGTCATAATGTAGGGTGTGGTGAATAAGGTTCCTGCCTACCCCTCTCCCCATGATGAGATGGGAGAGTATGATCTCAGCATGATTGATGGGTAGTCCTGGGAACAGTAGGGATTACCACAAAAGCACTCAGGGCTACATGTACCAGTGATACTACAGAATGGCTCTAATGGGGAGGTCTTGAGGCCCGGCAGGATCCAGAAGCCAGGCTATGACTTTGCTGCTCCTGGTCAATCTCGTCGATGACTGTTGCAGGTGCCTCTAATTGCCTTCGCCGGCTATTCTTTACTGCATCAGGCCGCAGCAAGGGTGGGCAATTTTTTAAATATACTAGCGAATAGGTTGTTATTAATTACTGGAATTATTTTTTAAAAAAAGGGGGCGAAACAAGGGCGAGTGCTACTGAAAAAAACTGGTTTTATCCTATGGAATCTGTATGTAGTGAATTGAGAGGAGGCATTTCAGAGCCGCTTTTTCTCTCGCTTGTAATTGTAGGTTCTTTTACCAGGGATCCTGACCTAACCCTTTTTGCCCCTTGGATTTGGACTAGATTTCTGATTGATATAATCAGTCGAAAACCTAGTAGATTTAGAGCAGGATTTTTACAACCTTGTACAAGACGTTGACTGAAAAAGTGTTCAGTTTTTACAGCTAGTGTTTCCAGACTTCACCAATGCTTCTGACCCTTCAAGCTTAAAAATGCTTAACACCTTCGCTGCTAGGCTTTTTTCCCCCCGGTGCTAAGCCTTTTTTTGGCTATTTGGGGGTAGTTCGCGCTTCGGCCCCTGTAACGTTTTGGCCACATGAGGTATCCGTGCCAAATTTGTGTCATTTTCTTCCAACATCATGGGGATTCTAAAGGTACCCAGGGTTTGTGGATTCCCCTGGAGGGGATGCAGAAATTAGCCAAAATACAGCAAATGTTTTTTTTTGGGGGGGGGGGGTACCGGGGGTTGAGAGAATAGGGAAAAAAGTGCTGTCAATGAAAGCGTCTATTTTTTTCCCTGCAAATGGTATCAACAAAGGGTTTGAGGGGCTGAGATTACCATTTTCCCAGCTTTTAGGGACAAGCAGACTTTTGTCAGAAAACCAACATTTTTTACACAGTTTTGGCATTTTACTGGGACATAGCCTATTTCTTTTGTGCTTTCAACCTTCTTCCAGTTAATGGTAGAAATGGGTATGAAATCTATAATGGATCCTCAAAAGCTATACATTTTAAAAAAGAAGACAAAAGTCTGAATTCAGCAAGGGGTCATTTGTGTAGATTCTTTGAGGTGTCTATAGAAACTGACAGTTGAATATAGGAAAAATTGAAAATTAGTTAAAAAAACAGCCATTTGTTTCAACGTTTTCACCTGTAACAACTTTTAATTATAACAGCTGTTTGAAAGTAATATACTGTTACATCCGCTGGACCTTTCTGGTTGTGGGGATATATAGGACTTGTAGGTTCACCAAATACCCGGCGAACCCAGAGCCAATAACTGAGCAGCGTCTTGCAATGGTTTTTTATTATGTATCGGGCATATAGTCATTAATTTGGGAAAATATATACATGGAAAAATTGGTATGAAAGACACCTATGTATTTCTGAAATTGGAACAAACTATAGAGTTTAGAAACGGTTGATATTTGCACATTTCCGAAATTGTGATGACCCATACTAGTATGATAATTATAGGAAATTTTTTCCAAAGTGACTTCTTTTTAGTCTCCCGATAAAAATGGAACCTCACTTGTGTGGGTACGCCTAATGCCCACGACAGAAAACTGCTCAAAATGCAACTTGAACACACTTTATTTTTAGAGTGAAAACTGACCCTTTTTGTGCAAAGTGCCTAGCTGTAGATTTTGAACCCTAGCATTGCTGGCACCTAGGGAAACCTAACAAACCTGTACATTTTTGAAAACTAGACACCCAGGGGAATCTACACAAAAAGAGAAAACAGCATATTCTCTGGCACCAAGTGGACTTTCTGCCCCCTGGGGGGCAGATCAGGGGCCACTGCCCTGGAGGGGGTGGGGGGGGGGGGGGGTGGAGACTGGAATTTCTGTGGGGGAAGGGGGTATTATCATGCCCATTTTGTGCAGCCCAAACCTCAAATTCAAATTGCCAAAATAAAATCTCTGGCATCTAGTGGCATCTAGAGGGATTCCTTGTTCCATGGCGTCGGACGCGCGGGAGCTGTCTGACGCACATGAGCACTTATTTGTCGTACGGCTCTTGCGCATTCGAAGCATAGGAGGGGTTAATGTACCACAAATTTCTCCAAAAATGAGCCTCCTGATGCTAACCAAGCAATGTTTTGTGAAAGGTCGTGCTCCTGAAATGTGGGCCACTTTTTTGGGAGCTCCTCTGGCCTATTTTTGGTCCCAATCCGACCATGCCTCTGTCAGAGGAGTAATGGCTGCATGGCCTGGTCCTAGGGTGATGAGTGGGTGTGGTAAGGATGGTGTTGAGAGCAGTAAGTGATGCTAGGGTTCAGGCTGTTTTACTGTTGTAATTGCTGGTGTTACCAATACCCAGCAAAGGGCACACCGTGCAACGACCTCGGAAGGATAGCAGGACTTAGTGGACTCAGAATAAAAAAAACGTAACCATACCATCACACCTGATGTCAGCAGCGAGCATGAAACCGGCTGATCTGTGATGGCAGTGAGATATGTTCTATGGAAAAGATTTAAGACCAGCACCAAAGACGAGACTTATCGTGCAGGAGTCAGCTGCTGGTCTGCACACCATTGTTCAGCAACCATGCCATCACGCCTGATGTGAGCACCAGGAGCGTAACTGGCTGATCTATCTTGGGGATGAGATATATGATGGAACTGATTTTGGACCAGCACCAGAACCAAGACTTATCATACAGGAGTACACCACTGGGCTGCACGCCGTTGATTTTCGCAAGGAACTCTTACAGGTTCCACTTTCATGGCACACTGGTCCATGTTTTAAGAGGTCAGCTCTTTTTTCCAAGGTCAAAGTGAGCAACTTTCACGGCATCTAGGTGCTGCAGTCAATTGCCTGCACCCACTGTCTCAGGAGTAATTGCCACATGGACTGGTACTGGGCATGAGTGGGTGTAGTCAGTGTGATGTTGGGAGCTGTAAGCGATGCTGGGGTTCAGGCTGTTTTACTGTTGTAACCTCTGGCCTTACCAATTCCCAACGAAGGGCGCACCATGTACCGACAGCATGTTGAGTTGGCCTCAGAATTATGTGCAGTAGCCATACCATCACACTTGATGTCAGTAGCCAGCGCGAAACTCATTGATCTTTTTTGGCGGTGAGATAGCTGATCGAACACATTTTGGAGGCGCTCCCCGAGGGGTAGGTTATACACCCTAACAAGGAGCACACTCACCCCTTAGTGTGATCGGTAGTTAGCGGTATGGTAATAAGTTTCTTGCTTATTGAGAATGAACCATGGGGCGGATGGATCGGCGGACCTTTCACAGAATTCTAACTTATGCTTGTAACCGACAACTTTGGTGCTGATTTGTTGGCAGCCCTAGTGTAGCTTTCAGAGGCTGTGGCTCGGGTATATACAAACCAAAGCTTCGGTAAACATTTAGTTTACTTGAAGAGCCCTTTTTTGGTACGGTAATGTGCCTTTAAAATACACAAAACATTAGGTTTAACCCCTTCGATGCTGTTGACGGAACGGTTCCGTCATGCACGTCGGGTGAGCTGTGCGGATGACGGAACCGTTCCGTCATGACTCTGCCCACGCAAGGCGGAGTCAGCATGGGCGGGGAATTCGTGCCACAGCGATACGGTTAATAGTAAACCCAGAACTGTTGATAAAATGCATTATATTAAGGGCAGCATAAAAGTGCGTTAAGATGGAGCACCAATAGTGAAAACATTAAAAAGCCAGAACGCTCTGTAAATTATTTAAAAAATGTTATGTAGCATGCGGCGTATCCCAGTGCAATTAAACAGTGGTGCAATTACACCCTGGGATCGATAAAAAATTACCTTAGACAGTCATGAAAGTTAATAGCTGGCCACAACTGCATTATATTCGGGGAAGCATAAAAGTATGTGATGTTGATGTAAGACCCCAAGTTGCATCAGAAGTCTCCATGAAGAATAAAGTAAATATATTTAAAATGCGGTTGAGGAAGCACACAAAGAATGTAGACCAGTGTCGGGGATTATGAGCCTAGCTTTGATGTGGCTTCAGTCAACCACCATTGCTCAACCCTCATGCACAAAAATGTAAAAATAAAGTCTTAACATTTTAGTTCAAGAGGATTAACAGATACTCATGTAGTGGCTTATTTGCACAAAAAGACTAGATTAATTGTGGCTTCCATGCTTAACGAAAGTGTGTGATTTTAAGTGAATACTTTATTTTACCGATCTTCCTTTTTCTTCACCATCGCATATGAAAGCACCTTCAAATATGTGAGTTAAGCACACCAGCTGTACACAAAACTATTTTACTTGATTTAATAGACTATGTTGTTTTATCTATAAGAATGTGGACCTCGTAGTTCACTAATGGCATTATCCCCAGAATGGTGGTGGGGCAGAAATGGTCCAATTTCATGTTTTAAAACTATCACTTTTATTAAGAACTTCTCAGTGCAGTGTTCTATAACGTGACATATTCATGGTAAAGCCTCCAAATGTTAAAAAATTCACTTTATGAATATTGAAGATATTTTACAAATTGAGTTGTATGATTTTTATTGTAAAACTTTTCAGAGTTTGGCCCTCGGATCAGCTCTGGCCCAGCCCACCCCGTTAATTTGTTGGTTCGTTCATCTCTATATCAGACCCATTTTGTAAAACCTCCACTAACTACATACCAAACAAAGAATTCCGTTTAAAAAGCTTTGCCATGTCCACAAGCTCTTAACTTGTGTGGACCCCCAGTTTCATTAAAAAGCAGCTAGTGAGCTAATCCCCTACAATGACACTAAGATCTTCATGGTGTTGTTTTCGAACGATTCTTAGAATTCACAAAGTCAGATAAGGTGGAAGCAGTTATTTCCTGTGTGTCCTCCCAGATTTTAGAATGCTTTACCTCGCCAGTCATCATCTATGCGCTGTCCCATCAATGACAGAGAGAAGGTTAAGACGTGGTCTGAAAACCTGGCTGTGTGTTCTAGCTTTGCTTGGGTGTTTTACGTCTCGGGATCTCCTCCTGGTGTGCCTACGGTCCTTTAGTGCTAGTGCGCAATACAAACAATGAGGCATAATATAGCGACCTCCAACCGCACATAAATGTAACCCATAGACCTATCGACAATTCAAAAACAAGTCAATCTGGAACAATTACAGAAGCACTGATACACCATCAATGCTAGAGTCTTAAACCAAACAGACCCCAGTCTTTAATGGACATAAAGGTCTCCATTAGTTTCTTCAAGACTATAGTAATATCAGTATGTGGGCTACGTCAGCACAGTTCCATCAGGTGGTTCACACAACAGGTCATATGAGAAAAAACAAGGACCCCCAGGTCAAACAACAACTCCCACGGAGAGCGAATGACTGCTGAGAGCGGTCAGCCTCGGGCAAAGTATTCTACTGCCCGATCTGAAGCAGTCGGCTGCTGTCGGGACCCCAGTCTCCAAGGTACCCTGGATTATTTATTCTCTAATCTCGCCAGTAGAAGGTCCATCTTGCCACAAGCCCCTTCACTGCTAGTTTTGCTGACTCGTTTTGTGCTCCTGTCCAGGAGGCTTGGACCCTAAGTGAGTAGCAGCATGCTTTGATCTCCTGTCACTGGAAGGCGCACATTGTCAAGAAAGCCACCGATTAGCAGTTCTGATGTATCTCCATTACCGGGCTCAACCCTTGCAGATACTGTCTCGGAGGACCAGGTTGTTTCTAGCCCTAAAACTTCAAAGGCAGTGAGCTGTATGAAATAAGATGCAATTCAATTGCCTTCGTCTTCATTTATTGCATCTGCACATCCTATCTGATTCCACAGTTACACTGCCAGTAGATTTACAATCGGAAATGCCTGCCCAGTAGTTCAATATGACAATTAGGCGGTACGTACAAGGCTTTGACTGCAGTAGAAAAGAATGATTCCAGCCGGGATTAAAGGGTTTCTGGCTTGTCATGCAGGTTACTGCAACCAACTGGGTAACATCATTATTTGTTCAACCTCTCAAATACTTTATAATTAGGCACAACATTGTGTTTTAAAAAATGTTTAAGGACTAGTTGAAGAAAACGGGATCCTTGAAAAGCAAAGGCCACAGTTTCTCCCATTAGGAAACAGCAAACACACAACCTGGAGTCTGGAACGGGGCTCACGTGACCTGCCGATGAAAAGTTGCACTGCGGGCCTCAATGCAATCGCCCTTTTAATCCGCTGCCTCATCTGCTACAGAACTTGTAGGAAGCAAATGTGGGTAAGAGACAGAATAATTGTAGCACAAGCAGCTCTTGATTATCCACCAATGAATCAAAACATCTACAGGAAACACACTTTCGCCCATTACTAGAGTAACAAGCACCAGCGTGTGAGCCTCTCACGGTAGCAGGGGCTGTGGAGAGAGGAGGGGGCCTACACGATAGCCTTGCGGGAGCAAGCAGCAAGGCACGATAATTGATAACATATGGCACCAGATGCTCGCTCCCGCAAGTGAATCTCCAAACGTGCACGCGTTGCCATTGAAGGCAATGGAACGCGTGCACGTTTTCGGGCGAAAAAGGGAACCGATGGCTGAAGGTCTACTTCTTATGCAACGCATGCACGCTGCGTAGGCGAGACCTAAAAAATAAGGTAACATTACTGCTGGGGAAAGTGGTGGGTGATACAAATTAACTGCACAAAATGACATCTATTGTGAGTAATCAAGCGTAAACGCATGTAAAAAATGCAGTTCATCCCCTTCCATGTATCTTAGTGCAACTACATCCCGGGACTAATGAAAATTCACTGCAGACAGTCTGGGAAGTCCGTAGCTTATACACAAAATAATAATTCCACTATGGTGGGGGTTATACATTCGGTAAAATCTATAGCTGCCGTGCCAGAAACGCTAAATAGAAATTAGATGACGGTTTCTTTAAAAAAGAAAGTTACATTTGGGTCAACAGTGTAGGAGAGTAGGATCTGCGTACTATGGTTACCCCCACTTTTTGCTGGTGTTTTACTGTTTTTTTTTAACTTTAGTCTGGGTAGGGCCCTGCTATTCTGGGCACCAGCCTAACTGCTTCCTCTCTAAATTGATTGCATGTACTTTAGGTACACTCCAGGTTGGTTACTGGGTTACCCTTGTGAGTCCCTAGTATATGGTACCTTAGGTACCAAGGGCATAGGTACCCCAGAGGCCTACCAGGGGCTGAGGCATGCATTATGCCACCCCTGGGAAGCCTTCCAAAATGGCACCACAGGTCTGCTACTGCAGCCTAGGTAAGGTGGTGCTTGAACCCCTTACTAAAATATAGGTTAACTATATCTACATTTAATCACTGACACATATAAACCTATAAGTCACTCCTATGGCAGGCCTTATCAATCCTGAAGGCAGAGTGCTTGGTTTTGTGTGAGAGTGCCCATGCATGAGCTGGACCCCTCTGCAGCTTTCGGAATCTATTCTCTGAGGCTGTTCTGTGATGCAGCCAGACCATATACTCTTAAGTGCATTATAACCTTGCGGTAAATGCTAACTTTGGAATGGCTGCATGGAAACATGTTGTGTTTGGTGTCAAACACTTTGGAATCCTACCAGCCCCCCCTACCCTGCCAGTCCTGGCGGGGGTAGAATTCCACCCTTCTAGAAGGAGAAGACATGTACATGTATCGGCTCTTTATTGTTGTTACTGTTTGTGAGAAGTTGACCTGGCATATTCTGTCCACTATTCTAGTGGGCACCTTGCACCAGTCCAAATGACCCCTATTGATGGTAGGTTTAAGACAACCTTTATAGAAAGCTATCCTAGTGGTAGCTGTGGAGAGCAGCCTTCAGGCTAAGTCTTGAAGGAATGTAAAGCAGCTTGTTTTACCAGTCTATAATCTCGTGAATGACCAAATAAAAGGAGAACCACACCAGGTGTAAATATATAAAATATACGTATTTATTCTAAACATCCCTCTAGTCTCTGTATTAGGCTAGAGGCAAAAGTACTTTTAGTAAACTTAATTAGCACACAGTAAATTAGCGCAATATACATTGAGCCCTAGGGGCGTACCAAACCATATATTAAGAAAATGGTATAAGAACCATGACTGACATAGATACAAGGTCTAGAGCCTTTAGAATCACTGGGGCCACCAGGAACCACCCAAGGTAGTGACACAAGGGACCCATGGGGACGCGTGCAGTGTCTGAACACAGCTGCATATCACCATTAACTTCTATGGGGAAAGTCGTGGTTGGAATTTTAAATATTAAGGACACTTAGAAGAGGACTTGGAGCAAACTTCTTTAGAACTAGGAGGTTCTAGTCAACACCCACGGGAGCACCGGAGTACTCTAGTTACCTCACCCAGGGAAGTCGGGTGCATAGGTTTCTTTTCGTGTCTGGTTTCGTCGTCTATTTCAATGGCGATCTGCTGCTGGCGACCAAGTCGAAAGTGTCTGGATGGATCTGACATCTGACGAACCTGAAAGCAGAGGGGACAGAGTCTGGGTCACTTGCCACTGACCAGGAAGGCGATGAGCAGATGCCCACCGATGTCGGGTGATTTCAGGTGAAGAAGGTGAAGCTGGACTCTTCAGCCACAAGGACCAGGAGGTGTCAACGACAACCTGGTGCTGGATTCGAGCTGTCCCACAAAGGATGTCAAGTGCTGCGGTGTCGGTGTCCGGATTGGACCCAAAAAGCCTTGGCAACCGCAACCTACACAGAAAGCAAAGATTGGCTTTGGTGCAGACCAGCAAGATCTGAGGTACTCACCCTTTGGTAGGGAGTCAGGGCACGTCTGGAGCAACCAGGAAAGCCCAAGAAAGTGAAGAGTTACCTTTGTGGGGACCCACCAGTCAACGGACCAGGGATCGCGAAGGAGCCTCAAGTGGAAATGCTAGAAGGAGGCCCACGGAACACTCGTGGAGTGTAGGCCCCCAATCTTCGGTGAAGATGCCCTGGGCTTGGACTACAAATAGCCCAACACACAACTTCGGGAAAGCTCTGTAAGTTGATGCACTTGCAAATGTGCACCGTGTCCAGGAATTCCGGGTCCACGTCACTCGTGAGGGATGCGGGTCTCAGCTTTGCTTGGATCTCGTGTCGGCCTCTGAGAAGTCTGGAAGTCCGTGTTCTGAGTCGTAAATACTTCAGCGTCCGACGGGAGCTTTGGAAATGCCGACCAGCATGATGCTTCTTTGGTGCCTGTTTAAACAGGGGAGTCTCTCCTTGACCGCAAGGAAGATTCTTCAGTCCTCTAGTCAATCTAGTGTGTCGAAGTTCCAGGATTCAACTTGAGTTTCGTCCAGGTATAGTCTAAAGTCCTAAGGGCTCGGGTCCTATACTTATACTAAGATAGGGGGTTGGACATACTCTGGGGATTCACCTATGGTAGGGTCTGGGGAGAGGGGGGTTACATCCCTATCTCTGTCCAGTTTGCGCCAGAGCGGGGGATGAGGGCCCCTGCAACCGGTTTGAACTGGGGTATGCACAGGGACACCAAGTGTGCCCTCAGCACTGTCTGAAAAGTATTGTCTGAATGAACCGACCCAGCCCCAATACGCTAAAGCCTGTCTGGGAGGTGGTTACACCTCCATGTGACAGGAAACCTATTGTCCAGGCCTCCCCTGTCGGAGTTTCGTCCAGCAGCAGGAGATCAGACGTGTGTCTGTGGCTGCAGCATCCATTTTGTGATGCTAGGGCTCTTTTAAACTATTACTGATTAGGTCAGTGTGTACCTGTCTCTACCTCTAGAAGGGTGGAATTCTACCCCTGCCGCCAGGACTGGCGGGGGTGGGGGTAAGATTCCAGAGTGTTTTGACACCAAACACGACATGTTTCCATGCAGCCATTCCAAAGTTAGCATTTACCTCGAGGTTTTAATGCACTTAAGAGTATATGGTCTGGCTGCATCACAGAACAGCCTCGGAGAACAGATTCCGAAAGCTGTAGAGGGGTCCTGCTCATGCATGGGCACCCTCTCACACAAAACCAAGCACTCTGCCTTCAGGATTATCAAGGCCTGCCATAGGAGTGACTTATAGGTTTCTATGTGTCAGTGATTAAAGGTAGATATAAGTAACCTTTTTCTTAGTGAGGGGGCATGCGCCACCTTACCCACGCTGCAATAGCAGACCTGTGGTGCCATTTTGGAAGGCTTCCCAGGGGTGGCATAATACATGCTTCAGCCCCTGGTAGGCCTCTGGGGTACCTTTGCCCTTGGTACCTAAGGTACCATATACTCGGGACTCACAAGGGTAACCCAGTAACCAATCTGGAGTGTACCTAAAGTACATGCAATCATTTTAGAGAGGAAGCAGCTAGGCCGCGGTCCTGGTTAGCAGGGTCCCAGCCAAACTAAAGATGAGAAAACAGTGAAACACCAGCAAAAAGTGAGGGTAACCATAGTAAGCAGATCCTACTCTCATACAGCAAGTATCATCAACCAACTTTATTTTGCACTTCAAGAAATGCATAAAAGTACACATTTAAATGTTTAATATAAAAAACATTTAAAAGCCAGACATAGAATAAATACCATTCAAGACCCGGAATAATATACTTTTCACATTAAAAATTGAACCAGATGCAACCTTCATAAGTATTAAAAACAAATACATAAATAAAATCAATAGTCTTAAAGTGCAAAGAGTGTAATGCTGGAATCCTTACGAGTTCTCATGGCGGCCAATATAAAAAGAAGCCAGTGCATAAGAGACCAATGGGGTTTCTAATTGATAAGCTAAATTCCTATCCTTGAAGGAGGAATATTTATTTGAGGCTTTTTTAGACAATATCTATCCATCCACCCTGGCAAGAAAACTTTATGTTCAGTTTAGGTTTAAAGTATTTTATTCAACATAACACATTGGGACAAGACATATCTTCAAAGAGCAATACGGTAGGGCGGAAAGGACCCACAAAGTGCAAATGCATCTTCAGCCAAGATCATCCTAAAGGGTCGTGCCCGAATGAATTATACATCATGTTCTGCCACAATATGAAATGACTTTTCCCACACAACCCCACCCCAAACCCCAACTACCCAACTCCTTTCCCCCCTCCCCTCCCACCCCTCGTCCAGTGCACCGTCCTAAAACAAAAGGAAAATACAGCAGGCTATGCCTCACGTGGAAGAGGGGACCAGTAGCAAAGCATTAGGCAGGCTCCATTGGGCCCGGAAGCCGCAGAAGACGGAGGTACCTAGGGCAGGTGAGTTCTCTAAATTCCGTGAGCAATAGGGAATGAAATGGCTGCCAGAACTCCCTGAATTGGTTCACATCCCCCGCTACCGTGAGTGACATCCTCTCCATCCCTAACACATGCCACAGCCTGTGAAGCCAACCTGTGGTGGACTGAATCGTAGCCATGTGCCAGTGTATTAAAATGTTCTGGACTGCAGAGCCTAGGGCTATCGCAATCTGTCTGCCCTTACTGGATCTGAGGGGGTACATCAAGCCGTTTGGAAGCCCCAACAAGGTGTAAGCACGAAAGCGTGGTAATTCGATGTCGAAGTGTGCGTCAATATTATCCAGCACTTCTTTCCAGTAAGGCTCCAGCAGCGGACATTCCCATAAAATGTGCGTGAGTGTCCCCCGGTGCCCGCACCCCCTCCAACATGTGTCATCCTTATTATGATCAAATTCGTGGACTCGTTCAGGTGTGTAATACCAGTAGGTGGAGACCTTGGTTAGAGTATCAGTGAGCCCCATGTGGTATGCCGAGTGCCGTGCCCTGTAAGATATGTGTTCCCATTCCTTAGGGCTTAGGGTCTTCCCCAATTCCCTTTCCCAGCGCTCCCTCCCGGGATGATAACTGTGTGTTGCAGGTGGTTGCAGTAGCTTGTAAAGGTCTGTGATCAATTTGGCATCCGATGTGCGGGATAACAGCCATTTTTAGTAAGGGAGGAAAAGCCTATCAGCCGACTCTCTTACTTGCGGCTGGAGGGCCCAGTGGCGGGCCTGCATATAGTGGTATCTGTCGCTCTCTGGTAATGAAAACTCCTGACGGAATTGGGAGAAGGGGACCACCCCCTCCGGACCGTACAAATGACATAGTGCTCGACACCCCGCCTGTCTCCAATGTGTGAACGCCCTTCTTTCTAGCCCTGGCGTGAAATCTGGATTGTCTACTAGCGGCGTGAGCGGGGACTGGAACGTGGTGAGACCGTATAAGATGTTAGTAGCGTCCCAAACCCGTAGGGGAAATCCCGTAATAAAAGAAGCGTAGAGATTTTTAGGCCTATGAGGACGGCGCAAGAAAGGAATCTCTTGTAGGGGTCTCCCCGCCACCGCCTGGTCCTGAAAGAGCCAATGTTTATCGGACTCCCACCTACTCCACTCCACTAGATAACGGAGCTGCGCAGCCTGAAAATATTTGCGGAAATCCGGTATCCCCAAACCGCCTGCCTCTGGGGCCAGCAGCGAGAGGGCTCTGCGCATTCTGGGCTTCTTGCCTTGCCAAACAATGCGTGAAACATCCGCCTGTAGTTGCGGTATCCACCCAACCGGCGGTTGGAGCGGCAGGGCCCTGAAAAGATAAAGTACTTGTGGCAAAATAGTCATTTTGACAGCAGCTATCCTGCCAAGCCAGGAGAGCTTCCCGCGATTCCACCGCCCTAATTCGTCCCTAATTTTTGTTCCTAGTGCTTGGTAGTTGGCCGAAACCATGGCTGGCAGAGTGGGCGCAATCTGAATTCCCAGATAAGGTACCGCCCCCGAGGACCAAAGCATAGGAAACCTAAGTTGTAAGTAGGCTCTGGTAGCCGGCCTGAGGGAGATATCTAAGGCCACCGACTTGCCCATATTCATTTTAAACCCCGCTACCGCTCCGAAGGAGTCCAATTCCGCTATACATGCCGGTAGAGCCGTCCGGGGATTATCAATGGACAAGATGACATCATCCGCGTAGAGGCTAATAGCGTGTGTGAAGCCCCCCATCCGGATTCCGGCCACCGCAGGATTATCACGCACCCGTTTAGCGAATGGCTTCATATATAGAGCAAAGAGTAAAGGCAAGAGCGGGCAGCCCTGCCGGGTACCGCGTTCAATGTCAAAGGTCGCAGGCGTAAACCCGTTGATCCGAACTACCGCTGAAGGTTGCCTGTAACAGTTAAGAATCATTTTTTTTGTGGGCATGATCCAAATTCAGAATGTCTTTCAAAATGTTTTGGTTCTGACCTTCCGTACTCTTTTTCCATACTGATAGCCAAAGTGAAAGTAGCGCTAATTTTATGCCGTCCGTTATGAAGGGCATACTAGCTTCTTTGTATAGTACAAAATTATTGCATCATGGTGGGGCCGACAATCTTTTAATGAATTTATCTTCTTGTTCTTGTAGGGCTGTCACATCGCTATTCCCCCAGATTGCTGCCCCATATGTAGCGATTGATAGTGTTTTTGGCGGAGGAGGAGCTACGCGGGCATCCAAGATGGTCGCGTGAGCAGAGGGCTCCTGAGACCCGCGCCGCCCTTCTTGATCTATCCTGCAGATATCCTGGTCACTTCGACGGGCTTTTGAAGTGCTACTCTCACTGATACCGTCAATCCTTTTTTGGTCGAGATCGGACCTCGGGGACCATTTCTACATCGTCTCCAACTTTCTGGCCTAACCCCCGACGCGACCGGGGTCTCAACTGCCTAGTATGGCCGAGCTGTAATGCAACAACAACGGCTGCCTGGCATCTGCCCCACCGGTGGTGTGCCACTTTCACTTTCGGTTTCCGGCCCTCTCGTCTCTGACTCCTTGGGACCTGCTACTTTATCCTGGTCTGCTGCTCTCACTGTGAGCGCTTTCTTTCTTGGTGCCGGCAAGGTGGCTCGTGGCATTCTCTCGTGAAACTAGACTTTTGGGGCTCGAGACTCGTCACCACCCCGCTGCACCCGGGTGTCCCTGGCTGGTGCTGAATACAACATGGCGACGAAACCTGAGGCGGAGAAACGCAGGAAGACCACTACTCGCGGGGGGTCGATCCAGTCCAACATGATCGAGCGCTATACCCAACCGAGAGGTTCCCCCGGCGCTGCTAGTCGTGGCTTGGAGGACCCGAAGACTGACATGTTGTCTTCCTCAGAGGTGTCCCTTCAGGACCTGTTGGCCACCATTTCAAGCCTCAAGGCTGATATGAGTCAACAATACGAGGCCATCATGTCCAAGATAGACACGGTGGCGGTGGATGTTACTCTTATTCGAGCCGATTTGGCCAAGACGAACAAGAGGGTCAAGGCATTGGACTTAAAGGCATCGAGTTTGGTGACGGACATGGCGGAGGCACAATCCGAGATAGGGAATTTGCGTTCCTCACACGACCTTTTGCTCAAACGAATGGAAGACTACGATAATAGGGCCAGGCGGAACAACATACGCTTGGTCGGAGTGCCGGAAGACAATGGTGCCGCCTCGATCGATTTACTGGTCGAGGAACTCATTGTCGCTAAACTCTCTCCCGCGGGTCTCAGCAAGTTTTTTGCGGTTGAGCGTGCCTATCGCTTCCCAGGTGGTCAGGTGAAGCCAGGGGGCCCTCTGAGGCCTATCCTCGCTAGACTGTTTCACTTTCGGGACAGAGACGCTATCCTGCAGGCCGCTCGTAAACATGGCCCGTTAAAGTACGATAATAACTCTGTCTCGATCAATCCTGATTTCACTCCCCAAGTGCAACGACAAAGCTCTGGTTTCCTTGGAGTGAAGCGTCGTCTGAGGGATTTGGGACTGAAGTACGCAATGTTGTTTCCTGCTCGCTTGCGGATTGAGTTCAGAGACCGAGCCTATTTCTTCGATCTGCCTGATCGTGCTAGTGACTGGTTGGACTCGTTGCCGAAAGATGACACCGAGAGTGGATGCCCTGGTGGCGCGGAAGGTGGTGCGACGGCCCAGGTTTAACGTGGGCCCCCAGTGGTCCGACTTGAGACTATGAACTTTACAGAGTAACCTATATTGTATGCTTTATGATTGTGCCCGTGGTGGTGTGGGTACGGGTGGTTTCTCCCTTCCTCCTCGGGGGGATTCTTTGTGTAGATCAGATGGGGCGACAGGCACACTGCAGTTTGGGGTGGCTTTCTAGTCAGCAGGGGTGCAGGGTGGGGGGCGTTGTAACGGGTTCTTGGTTGGGGGGTGGTTTGTGGGGACTTGGTTGTGTTCTATGTTTTCTGTTATTTCCCTTTTTTCATGGTATATTACTGATTGCTAGTATTCTGGATCTGTGGTTATGGGAGGGAGTCGGGTTGGATCGTTCTTCCTGGGATGGGGGGGTGAGATGCAGGTTCTTTCTTGGAACGTCAACGGTCTAGGTGACCGGATTAAACGCAGTATTGTGTTACAATTTATAAGGCGCCATGTCCCTGATGTCGTGTTCCTCCAAGAAACCCACTTGATCTGTAATGCCTGTAAAGCTCTTGACCGTCGGGGCTACCGATTGGCCGCCCACGCTGGTTTCACCTCCGGGTCCCGGGGAGTGGGTATAATGGTTAAATCCTCCCTGGCCCTTGAGATTGATGATGTTGTCCTAGATGATCGGGCCGATATGCTGCTGTCTCCGGGAGATGGGAGGGAAAGCCAATTGTGTTAGTGGTTGTGTATATTCCCCCGGGGCTGCAGGCCACCACGTACGCCGATCTTGGCAAGACTCTTCTTGGTCTCCCTGATGGTCTGCTGATCATGGGCGGAGACTTTAACTCCGTGATGTCTGGCAAATGTGATCGACTGCCCCCTAGAGTTCTGCCGCAGTCCCAGATGTGGCTCAATGATATGACTGAAACTTTTGGTCTGGTGGATGTTTGGCGTTCGCTGCACCCTACCCAGACGCAGTACACCTTCCACTCTGGTGCGCATGGCAGCCTCTCTCGGATAGACTACTTCTTTATGCTGGCCTCTACCCTATCTTTGGTATGGGAGGTTTGTCATCTCCCCCGGGGTATCTCGGACCATTCCCCCTTGCTGATTAAGATATCTGTGGGTGGTCTTTTTGGTAACGGAGTTCCCCCTGTTCCCCCCTGGCACTTTTGGAACCCCCGGCTCCGCTCAGACTTGGTGAAGGCTGTTGACTGTTACTTTGATGACAATGTGGGTTCAGTGACCTCCCCTACGGTTCTCTGGGAGGCCTTTAAAACGGTCATTCGGGGATCCGCACTGTCTCTTATTGCTGCTGAACGGAGGGCTAAGAGGGAGGCCGTTCTGGCCCTCGAGACTGAAATTACAGCGCTTGAAAGTGAGCTGGGTGGGGATGACACGCCTGCGCTACTACACACTTTGGAGCTGAAACAGGCGGATTATAGGGCTTGTGTTACCGATGCAGCTAAGTTGATGCGAGCGAATCAATTGGGCCGGCTGTATGATGTGGGTGACAAAGCTAGCAAACTCCTGGCGTGGCTGGATAAGGCTGAAAGAGCGAATCGCGTTGTGCCCGTTATTGTTCGCGAGTCTGGTGAAAGTGTGTCTGACCCCGGTGAGATTGTTGACTGTTTTGTTGATCATTTCCGGAAGGTTTATACCCCGGTAAGTGATCGTGATGAGGCTGATTCCCGCTTGCTGTTGCGTGATATAGCTCTTCCTTGTGTCTCGGAGGAGGAGGGCCTGGCTCTGGAGGCTCCCTTTACGGTGGATGAGATTGCCCTTGCTATCAGATCTCTGCGATCGGGCAAGGCGATGGGGCCCAATGGTTTGCCCATCGAGCTTTACAAACTTCGTCCGGATAAGATGGCCGCTCATCTGCGTAACATGTTTCTAGACGCGTTCGAGGCAGGAGTTCTTCCGCTTGAACAGCGCCTAGCTACTATAGTGGTCATTTATAAGGATGGCAAGCCTCGTGATCGCTGTACCTCCTACCGCCCCATTTCCCTGCTAAATGCAGAACCTAAAATCCTGGCCAAGGTTCTGGCCAATCGGTTGTTGACGGTGATTTGTGACCTGATCCATCCGGATCAATCCGGCTTCATACCGCATAGGAACACGGCCCTTAATCTGCGTAGGCTTCATGGTGTTCTCGCGAGAGCTGCAACTCTCACGGAGCCTGCGGTGGTGGCCTCCCTAGACGCTACGATGGCTTTTGACACCATTGAATGGCCTTATCTTTGGGCGGCCCTCTCCAAGTTTGGCTTTGGCCCTAACTTTATTGCGTGGGTCAGGCTTCTTTACGAACAACCGCTGGCTCAGGTCGTGGTAAATGGCAGATGTTCTGACCCCTTCCCGTTGGGCCGCGGCACCCGTCAGGGGTGTCCGCTTTCCCCGCTTCTATTTGCGTTTGCACTTGAACCCCTTGCGGCGTGGCTCCGGTGGGAACCCTCGATTAAAGGGATCCGGTGGGCGCCAGATCTAGAGGATCGCGTCTCACTGTATGCCGACGACATCCTTCTTTATTTCACTTCCCCTCAAAAGTCCTTGAACGTGCTCTTCGACGTTCTTACTTCCTTCGGTAAGAACTCCGGATTGGTCATCAACTGGACCAAATCCTGTGTTTATGTCATAGCCGGGGTTCTGCCGCCATTGCCTCGTAGGTTTCTAATTTTGGTGGCGGATGACGGTTTTAAGTATTTGGGGATTTATGTCTCTACGGTTTCTGCGGTGCGTTATGAACGTAATCTGTATGCTCCGCTCCGCCGTCTCAAACAAGATGTGAGGCGATGGCGTGAATTGCCCTTGTCTCCGTTGGGCCGAGCGGCGCTTTTTAAAATGATGTTGCTCCCCCGGTTTCTCTATGCGTTGCAGAATTTCTTCGACCCGGTCCCTGCTCGCTACTTTCGCGAGATCGAAGGTTTACAGCGGCAATTGATCTGGGACGGTCGTGCCCGTATTGCACTGTCTAAACTCACCCTTCCCTGGTACGACGGCGGTATTGCTTTGCCAGATATCAGACGTTACTACTGGGCCTCGCACCTGAGCGCCATTAATCACGTAACGTACTCATCGGAACCCGCTCCTGCCTTTGCCCTGGACAAATTTTTACTGCCCGGTGGCAACTTTAATAGGGCTTTGTACTCGAAGTCGCCAATCCGTCTCCTTACGGGTCCTACGAAGTGTGCGGTGCGGGCCTGGAGGGATGCAACTGTGGCTACGGGCTGGAGTGGCAAGCTGACGCGTATGACCCCATTGTATGACTCTGATCGATTGGGCAACCTTTGGCAGACGAAAGGGTTTGACAGGTGGGACATGATTGGGATCAGTAAGGTGGAGGATCTTTGGGCCAGGGGCACTGTGAAGTCCTTTGAAGCCCTGAAACTGGAATACCAGCTTGATGATAGGGAGTATTTTCGGTATATGCAGGTTCGACACGCCTTGTCCTCCGCCTTTCCCCCCGGGACGGATATTCCACAATCCTCCCCGCTGGAGGATCGTATCCTAGACGGCCACGTCCCTGTTAGTACGATTTCCTTAATATATAAGAAGCTCATTAACAACAGGGCTGACCAGCTGGGGAAACTTCGTGCTTCCTGGACAGCGGACGGGCTTGAACTAGACGATGAGGACTGGCAGTCGGCTGTTTCTTCCCCTAAGGAGGTGGCTATTCCGGCTCGGCTTCGTTTTGTCCAGCTAAAGATCCTCCACCGTGTGTATGTAACTGGTATGCGACTGGTGCGAATGGGGCTTGTGACGGATGGACGGTGTAGGCGTGGGTGTGGTATGGATGGTACTTTTCTCCATGTTCTATGGGAATGCCCGATTGTCTCGGCCTTCTGGTCCAGGGTGCACGATGTGATGGGACGTGTCACTGGAGTCCCCCTCCTTCCTGAGGCACGGCGTTGCTTGCTCAATGTGTGGGAGCCTACGGATTGTAGTGCCGCTCAGACGTTCTGGGTCACTCTGGGCAACATGGTTGCCAAGAGGGACATAGCTCAGCTCTGGGGCTCCGCCAGACCACCACGGCTCAGTGCCTGGAAAGATAACATGGACTGGTGCATGTTTCGAGAAAAGACGGTGTATGAGGCACGGGGTCGTCCCAGGAAATGGTCCAGGGTTTGGGCACAGTGGAATTCATACCGTGGCGATATTTGTTCCCCTCCACTTGATTACGAGGTACCTGTCCCCTCCTCCCCATGATTGGCGTTCCGTTTTCAGTTTTCCATATCATCTTTATCCTTTCTTCCTTCATGATCGCCCCCCCCTCGCCAGATTCGTTCCTTTCTATATTTACTCCTTTTCCCTTCCCCCCCTCTTATGACCCTTGCCAGTATGATACCATGTGTTTGTGTGTTGTTGTTTTTCTTCGACAAAATCATAAAATTAAACCTTTAATATCCTTTTAGTACGGTTTTATGCCCCACGCTATAATGTGCGCTCAGTGATCGCTTTAAAAGTGTGCTGTCTTTCTTTATTCTTTCAATATGTGTCATAGCGGCCGGCCCTGAGGGGTTGTGGGCAGACGCTGTGTAATGTGCATTTCATAAATAAAGGTTTTAAAAAAAAATAAATAATAAAAAAAAAAAAGATAGTGTTTTTGGCAGATACATTTTGGACATTTCTAATATCGGTTTGTGGCCTAATTTTGGGGAAAATCTAAATAATGCAGCAATACTTTGGGTCATTAAATTGGCTCAACTTCGTAATATCTCCCTCCAATTTTGTCTATTGCCAAAAACGACCCCTAAGTAGATAAAGTGTTGTACTTGCTCTTATGTTTCCCCAGCAAGTTGATATCTCAATGTTTTCTTTTTGTCACTGCCCTTTGCCATAATGTGGACTTTGGCTTTATTTACACGTAAATCCACATCCTGCAAGAATGCTGTGTAATGTACGATAATTTTGAAGAGACATGGGTGTCCTTGCCAGTAAGAGGCAGACGTCTGCTTATAGGAGGGTAGGGAGGGGGGGCGACAATGCCAGCGAGGTGTCTTTAGCGACGTCATTCAGGGCGTGGTTTAATTTGTTTTTATAAAGAGCGAACAAGAAAGGGGCTAGAAAACATCCTTGTCTGATGCCCCTTTCTGTTTTGAATGGTTTGGTACAGTCCCCATTTCTCCCATAGAGTACCATGGCAGTGGCGTCCAAGTAAAGCTCTCTGATAATATATATAATGGTGTCATCCACTCCCATGTCCTTCAGTATAAGCCAAAGTTTACTATGTGCATATTTTTTCCCATGGTTTATTTCCCCAACATCAAAGTCAGGTTGAGGCACTGATCTAAAGTTCACCTACCCTGTCTGAACCTGTACTAGACTTGCGTAAGAATTTTCTCATCCTCTGCCCATGCTTCCAGGTAATTTAACAATAATCTACTCATAAGTTTGGCTGTGTGATCAAGCAATGAAATTAGATAAGTATCATTCTGTAAAGGAACCCTACTATTAATAATGGAGCAGATTCTCGTCTGTTGTATGCAGACGAACTTTGACCATACGGAGGGCCAGAAAGAAGCAGTTTTCGCCTACCGGTTACATAATCAGGGCTGTGGTATTCATCAAGTAACATACTTCTTCCAGCATATAGAAACTCTCCTTCATAAACCTCTTTCTTTAGAGACCCTATGATACAGAATTTCTTTACGGGAATCAAAAAAAGTTTCCTCCTATCAGAAATACATCTCCCCTCTGGGTATTGTCTTGAAGATTATTAGTCCACCATTTGTGGTGGAAAGAAGCCTTATGTGCTCAACCAAGATGGAAACTTTCCCATGAGCCATCACCTCGTCCATAGCTAGTGAAATTCAGGCTGTGTGCTGTAAGGACTATTGTTAGAAATGGGGGTCTCTAGTTGGCAAGGGCTTGCACCTTTGTCCAAATAGGGACCATTCTTCTTGGTAGCTTGGCAAGAGCAGTCAGGCTGATCTTAGAGGCAGTGTGTAAAGCATTTGCATATAACCAACAGTAATGCAGTGTAATCACTACAAACGGACACCACACCACTTTAGAAAAATATCCAATATTTATATACAAGACCAAAAATGATAAAAATCCACAATACAGTACTTAAAAATCTGCAGTTATCAAAATACGCTTTAAAAACAGTTCCTTGATGTTGATAGCTCCGTCTGGGGCTATCGCAATGTCGTGAGCAAGCAAATCCAAACCGTTCTGGCTAACTGCAGCGTCGGAGGCCAGCTACGGTGTTGGGTAGACCCGCAAACAGTACCCTTTAGAAATGCAGGGCGTCTGCGACCTCTAATTGAGGCACGCGTTGCAGGTCGATCTCCTCTCTGTTGAAGTCGGGAGCGCTGCTGTCGGCAGGCGTCGGGTGCAGCGGTGTGAAGTGCAGCAGTGCGGCGTGCAGTACCTTCAGGTTGTGTTGCGAGCAGCGGCCCGGTGGGGACGTCAGATGGTGTCGTCGATGAGACCAGGGTCGCAGTGCGAGATGAAGTCTGAGCTCCTCACGGAGCTAGCAGGACAATGTGCATGCAGCTGCGTCGTCATTGCTGAAGCGCTGTCGGCTGTCGAACGGGAGTCGATGGTGTAAGTAGGCCATGGCTGCAGGGTGGTGCGTCGTGTAACTTTACGAGCGGTGCCCTCGAACCACGGTGCAAGCAGCGGCATCAATTTAGGCATGGAGCGTCGTCGTAGGGGAGGCCAAGGCGTCGGGCAGTGTGCAGTGTGGTGCCCACAGGTCGCGGTGCGAGCAACGGCTCGGTGGCGGCATCAGCAGGCGTCGTCGGTGAGACCAGGGTTGCGTTGTGGCGGTGCCCTGGCTTCGAAGCGAGGTGGTGCGGAGTGCGGTTCCCACAGGTTGCGGTGCGAGCAACGGCTCGATGGAGGCATCAGCAGATGCTGTCGGTGAGACCAGGATGTCGGTGCGGAGTTGCGCTCTGTGGTGCCTTTAGGACACTGAGTCGGCAGTGGCGTCGTA
The DNA here is from genome assembly GCF_964263255.1 of Lissotriton vulgaris. Lineage (NCBI taxonomy): Eukaryota > Metazoa > Chordata > Amphibia > Caudata > Salamandridae > Lissotriton > Lissotriton vulgaris. The sequence continues at coordinate 1,248,198,862 of NC_141693.1, read as the reverse complement.
GACGTCGTCAAGGTACTTTTCCTCTGTTGCGACACAAAACACACAGTCCCCAGTGGTACGGGCAGAAGAGCTTGAAGTCTTTGCGGTTCCTGAGATTTCATGAACAGAGGGCAAGCTCTACCTCAAGCCCTTGGAGAGACTCACAAAATAGGTTGGAGAAAGTCCAGTTCAGGCCTTTCACTGCCCAAGACAGAAGCAGCCACTGCAGGTCAGCACAGCACTCCGCCAAAGCAGTCGTTCCTCCTTACAGCTTCTCCAGCTCTTCTTCTTGGCAGTCTTCTTGATCCAGATGAGTTCCAAAGTTCAGGGGTCTTGGCCCCAGTATTTGTACCCAAAAATCCTTTGATCTGGCAGGCAGAGGGTGTCTGTGCCCGGCCAGAACCAGTTCGGCCTTCTCTGGTGTGTTTTTCTTGGCAGGATGTGGAGATGGCATTGTCAGAGGCAGACCAGGTCCTTTGAGGTGCAAGGAAATCTCACCCCCCTTCCCCCATCGCAGCCCAGGTCTATTCAGCCCTTTCCTGACCTACTTAGACTATCTGGAGCCCCTCTGGCTCCCGATCCTTCTGTCGTCCGAAACCCATACAGGCAATCCACATTCCAGCAGAGGCACACGCTAGGGATGACTGAGCAAGAAAATACCTACTTGCTAAAAGTGGTATTTTCAAACCCAGAATGTAAAAATCACCTTCACTAAAAGATGCATCTTTAGATTCTGAGTTCAGGCATACTACATTTGTTTTTCTACCATGTTCTCTAGGTCTGTTAGGATTATAAAATGCTATAACCAAACTGCCCATTCTGTCCTATGGGGAATAGGTAGCCTTGCAATAGTGAAAAACTAAATGGGCTGTAATTCACTATCAGGACATGCCACACACACCATGGCATGTCCTACCTTTCACATACACTTCACCCTGTCCACTAGGGTACCTTGGGCCTATCTTAGGGGTGCCTGACATGTAAGAAAAGGGAAGGTTAGGGACTGGCAAGTGTGTGCACTGGCCAAGTTGATTTGGCAGTTACAAACTGCGCGCAGACTCTGAAATGGCAGGTCTGAGGTACCTTTTTAAGGCTACTTACGTGGGTGGCACAATCAGTGCTGCAGCCCACTAGTAGCAGTTGATTTATAGGCCCTTGCACACTCAGTGCACTTTACAAGGGACTAATAGGTAATTCAAAAACCCAATCATGGAAACACCAATCCATAACACAATTTACCACAAGAGCACTTGCACTTCACCACTGATCAGCAGTGAGAAAAGTGCATTGAAACACTACGCCAGCAAAAACAGAGTCAAAACCGGGAGGGCAGAAAGCAAAAACTCAGGGGAACACTCCAAAAGATGCCAAGTCTAACAACTATTTCATACTGTTCCTTAAGCTAAGGGTCGTCATGAGAACCTATCCAGGCTTACTTCCCATTGTTAGTACATGATGAGAAACAATCTTGGTTTACTTACCAAAGTCGTTTTGTACTTTTATGTTAATTGGACAGGTTTTTTATTTTTTACCAACCTTTCAAAATCAGCCTGCTCCAGCAGAGCGAGCTCTCCATACAATTAGTGTTAGAAAAGTGATAAGGTTTTATATAGACAGACCGAAAGACCTCAGAAAAATCAAACACCTGCTTATAAATAAGGGGCTTTTTTGCACAGGGCTTAGCCACGTCTAATAAATAGTATGCAAGTAAAATTTTGTTAAGTACCCAAATACCAAGGTGTTGTTGTGCTCAAAGAAAAACCGGTCAGTGGTCAATAGGTGCAACTTTGTGTGTGATACAAAGAGCCATGTTTTGAGCTGTGTCCTAAAGCATGGCAGACTGGGATGAGATCTTAAGGCCAGAGAAAGAAAACTCAGAGGTTTTTTTTAGGTCTCTCCTGAGCCAGCGCATGTGCTTGTCTGGCGAGCCTTTTAGTGAGTGGACTTTAGAAATCCGACCACAAGCTTTTGCTTGAGGCCTGAAGCTTCGGGTTACGTGCGCGGGCACCCTTACAGCGTGCGATCAGGCGCCATCTGGCTTTCCTCTCGCTTGCTCTCCCAAGTGCCTCGCTCCGTCCCTCCCCCACCACAGAGCGCGTTTTGCGGCCGCACGTCTTGTTTTTCATGTTCCTCAGCTTTTTTTCTGGCAATTGAGTCATAAACATTTATGATCACAATTCCATATCATGAGTTCTGGCCCCCGGCCCGCTGTGATCTTTGTGTGTGTGTGTCGTAACACAGGAATTGCCTTTAAGGACCTCCCCCCAGCACTTGCGTTACTCTGACTCCTTGGATGGAGTGGTGACCAAGGTCAGAAGTACACAGAGCGCACACATTCTATTCTACTTGTGTGTCAAACCTAGTTCACCGATCTATTACTTGAGATGCCGATATCCATGCGTTTCTTTCCTCCTCTCAGATGTCCCCCCACTGCAGTCATTTCTGGTAAGCCTCGGGCTCATTGGTCTTACTTAAAAAGGCTGCTTCACTTTTGGGAAAGCGACGCATTTTCTTTGTACAGCAGCAGCATCATACATTTCAGTTCAACAAAGTTCTCGATGTATTTCAGTAAGCAATTTTTATTTTTGTCCTCGAATCACTAATTTACGTGTGCATGGCAATTTTCAGTTTATTTTTAGGTCTCGCCTGACCCAGCGCATGCGTTGATCTAGCGAGACTTTTAGTGAGGGCTCAAAAATACTACCATGGCCAGCTTAGAGGTGCAGTGCATGTGCGCGGGCGCGCGCTTAGGAGCAGAGGCCCATATGACAAACCTTGTCATGCTCCTTAATCGCCTGTAATCACTTTCACTCGCGATCACTTTTGCAGCGCCCCTTTGTGTTCTCGTTCAAAGAACATCAAACATCAAAGAACATATTGTTGTGTTAATGATTTGCTGCTGCCTGTTTGATTTACAATGTGCTTTCTCTTTCCACAAACTCGATGTTTGTGTTCCTTTATTTTGAGATGCTGTTAGTATTACTGTCACACACAACCACACACACACAACCATACACACACACAACCATACACACACACACAACCATAACCACACACACAACCACATATGCAACAACACCAAGCATTGGTATAGCCAATCGGTCTCGCTCTTGAGACCTTATAAGTGTTTAACCATGCAACAGTCGACTAAAAACTCACCATGACCAAACAAGTCAACGCTGTCTCCTCCTCCTGCTTCAACACCTTCCGTATGCTCCGCAAAATCTACTGATGGATCCCAAAAAACACAAGGAAAACAGTCACCCAGGCCTGTGTCAGCAGCAGACTTGACTAAGGAAACGCCCTGGGTTAGATAATGGCTTTATGCAAATCAGCTCTGACCCTGTGCCCCATGGGAACAGTCCAGTCCGAACTACACAGCCATATCTTTCCCAGACCGGAATCAAGCATCCGAGGACCGGACCGGTTTTGAGGTAACGCCTCTCATCAGCCCGGCTAGCTTGACTCCAGTGGTGTGGAGGCTCTGGGACCCACGTCTGAGCTACCCCAGTACACTCAGGGAGAAAATTACAAAAAACAATTTGATGGACAGAATGTAGATCAATGTCTTACATTCACCCCAGTACAAGGATCTGGGCCTAAATCCATCGTTTTTTGCACTCCACACCACCCTGGGTTAGATAATGGCTTTATGCAAATCAGCTCTGACCCTGTGCCCCATGGGAACAGTCCAGTCCAAACTACACTGCCATATCTTTCCCAGACCGGAATCAAGCATCCGAGGACTAAACCGGTTTTGAGGTAACACCTCTCATCAGCCCGGCTAGCTTGACTCCAGTGGTGTGGAGGCTCTGGGACCCACGTCTGAGCTACCCCAGTACGCTCAGGGAGAAAATTACAAAAAACAATTTGATGGACAGAATGTAGATCAATGTCTTACATTCACCCCAGTACAAGGATCTGGGCCTAAATCCATCGTTTTGTGCACTCCACACCACCCTGGGTTAGATAATGGCTTCATGCAAATCAGCTCTGACCCTGTGCCCCATGGGAACAGTCCAGTCCGAACTACAAAAGCCATGTCCTTCCCAGAACGGAATCAAGCATCCGAGGACCGGACCGGTTTCGAGGTAACACCTCTCATCAGCCCGGCTAGCTTGACTCCAGTGGTGTGGAGTGCCTGGGACCCACGTCTGAGCATCCCCAGCGCACTTATGGCGGTATTGCAATCAAAACAGGTGATGGGCTAGCTTTACTCCAGTGGTGTGGAGGCTCTGGGACCCACGTCTGAGCTACCCCAGTACACTCAATGAGAAAATTACAAAGGACATGGGTTTTGTAGTTCGGACTGGACTGTTCCCATGGGGCACAGGGTCAGCGCTGATTTGCATATCGCCATTGTCTAACCCAGGGTGGTGTGGAGTGCAAAAAAACGATGGATTTGGGCCCAGATCTTTGGACTGGGTTGAATGTGTGACATTGATCCACATTCGGTCCATCACCTGTTTTGTTTGCAATACCGCCATAAGTGCGCTGGGGATGCTCAGACGTGGGTCCCAGGCACTCCACACCACTGGAGTCAAGCTAGCCGGGCTGATGAGAGGTGTTACCTCGAAACCGGTCCGGTCCTCGGATGCTTGATTCCGTTCTGGGAAGGACATGGCTTTTGTAGTTCGGACTGGACTGTTCCCATGGGGCACAGGGTCAGAGCTGCTTTGCATATCGCCATTGTCTAACCCAGGGTGGTGTGGAGTGCAAAAAAACGATGGATTTGGGTCCAGATCTTTGGACTGGGTTGAATGTGTGACATTGATCCACATTCGGTCCATCACCTGTTTTGTTTGCAATACCGCCATAAGTGCGCTGGGGATGCTCAGACGTGGGTCCCAGGCACTCCACACCACTGGAGTCAAGCTAGCCGGGCTGATGAGAGGTGTTACCTCGAAACCGGTCCGGTCCTCGGATGCTTGATTCCGTTCTGGGAAGGACATGGCTTTTGTAGTTCGGACTGGACTGTTCCCATGGGGCACAGGGTCAGAGCTGATTTGCATATCGCCATTATCTAACCCAGGGTGGTGTGGAGTGCAAAAAAAAACGATGGATTTGGGCCCAGATCTTTGGACTGGGTTCAATGTGTGACATTGATCCACATTCGGTCCATCACCTGTTTTGTTTGCCTATTTAAGTGTGACATGTTGCTCGCGCACAGCGGACGTGGCAGCAGGTGTGCCGGTGGCACGCCAAAGGCAAGCCCGTCTGCGCCCGTCCACGCCAGTACGTCGCCCCTCGCCAGAAATGCTGGTCGAGACGAGCTGGGTGATCACATTTACTCGAGGGAAGCTTTACTAGCTATGAACCCTCTAGGCAACCGGTGTAATACAACATCACTGCACCCTCTGAGTGGCCCTACCAACTGTGTATGCGGCATGTTTTCCCTCCCTACACCTGTGGCACTCTCACCCCCTACCGCCACTTGTCCTCAGCGACGGCTAAAAATTATGCAGCTGAATGTAAGATCATTAGCCAAACATCATGCTGAAATTTAGGACCTCATTATGAATGAAATTCTGGATATATTTTTCCTGACAGAGACGTGGCTCTCCTGTCTCTTTACTAAAGTTGATATGGAGGGATGCGAATGTGCACGCTTTAGCATCTCGGTGAGTTCACATTTGACCCTCTCTGGGATTTTGGTGTATGGGCCGCCCGGACAAGCCAGTAGCTTTAAAAATGCACTTCTGGAGGTAGTAGGGACGCTTGCCGTGGGGACTGCTACTTTGAGCATTTTTGGAGATTTAAACCTTCACTTTGATCTTGTACAAGACAAGACCATCTGCAGCTTGCCTGCAGATTTAGCGGCGTGTCAGCTCTACCAACTGGTCGCAAGTCCCACACATAGCGGGGGCCATTTGTTAGATCCCAAATTTTCTAAGATTGAATTTGCGACTGTGGCGATTCCCAACCCTGTAGTTTGGTCTGACCATATGCTGGTTGAAATGACCTTGCCCTTATCAGAACCCTTGGGTGGGGCCGCCCAGCGACCTGTTTATAAGCGACCTCGGCGGAAACTAAGATTAGAAGACTTTCATGCCCTTCTTAGGGCGGACCCTTTGGACCCTTTCAACAATGTTGTCAGGCTACGAGATGTTCTGCGCCTGGATAATACGGGCGCTAGATTCTCTTATCCTGGCAAGCTGGTTTAAGGGTCGCTCTCAAGAGTCCAGTCCATGGTACAATGACACCCTGACTGTACTGAGGAAGTCGTGTAAAAGAATAGAGCGTGACCGGAGGAAGGACTATGATCCGAAAAAAAACCCACATTACTTGGCAGAACTTAAAACCTATCTGTAAGACGCGGGCGGCCTATTATGCCAATGAGATTAGGCTTAGCCCAAATCCTGCTACATGTATTTTTAAAATCTTAAAAGACCTTAGTGCTAGGAAATCTTCGGTACCTGTAACCATCCTAGAATTGCACTGTGAAGAACTGGCTTCCTTCTTTGTGGAGAAAGTACGTGCAATCTATAGGTCCTTTACCCCCACGTCAACTTCCTGTATCTACACCCCTTCCAGATCAGGGCCAATCTTTAGGCTTATGGCCATCCCTGAGATTCAATAGATTGAGTGGAAAAATTAAGTCCGGATCCCCTGCCGATCCTCTAAAGCTCGCTCAATTTAGGGAATCTTCCTCGCTTTTTCTGACCCCTCTTCGTCAGATAATTTATTCTTCCTTCTCGTCTGCCGTGGTGCCGGCACAATGGAAACCGGCTTGGGTGTCCCCCATTATTAAAAAAACAACCTTGGATTCCACCAAACCCGAGAATTTCAGGCCTATTTCCCTGGGTTGCAAAAGTGGCAGAGGCACATGTTAACATCACTCTTACAAATTTCCTGCGCTCCAATACACCCTGGATGCCACGCAATATGGCTTCTGCTCTGGCCACAGCACAGAGACAGCGCTCTTAGCCATAACTGAACACCTGCGGACCATTCTTGACTGGTCAAACGGCGGCACTGATCCTGCTGGACCTGAGTGCCGCCTTTGACACGGTCTCGCATGGTGTTCTTCTTCATCGTCTGGAAGAAGCAGGATTTTCGGGCCTGGCTTTGGAGTGGTTCGGATCCTTTCGTGTCTCCACTCCCCCTTTTCTATCCCAGGTACGCTCTATCGAGCAGGGGGTCCCTCAGGGTTCAGCGCTGAGCCCCACAATGTTTAACCTTTATGTAAAGCCACTGGCGGCGGTCGCCAGGCAATGAGACCTCTCAATGGTCTCACATGCGTACGACAAGCAGCTAGTGGTTGCTTTGGCGGAAGGTACTACCCTGAATGCCTCCAGGTTTAGAAACGGTCTGGCGGCCGTGGCGGACTGGATGACTTCTAATTACTTGCAATTAAATGCAAGCAAAACAGAAGTTTTGCTAGTCGGCAAGAATGCTAATCTCTGGGGCGAGCACTGGTAGCCGGAATCCAAGAAGGAAGTAAAAAATGTAGGGGTGTGGATGGATTCCTCCCTTAGTTTCTGTATTCACACTCAAAAAGCGGCAGGTACTTGTTTTGGCCTTTTACGGGGTCTCAAACCTATTTTGAAATTCTTCGATCCACCAACCCGCCAGCTGATAGTCCAGTCGACTATTCTTTCCAGCCTGGACTATGCTAGTTCCTTGTTACTAGGGGTTAACCAAGCAGAGATCATGAGGGTGCAGCGTATTCAAAACGCGGCGGCCAGAGCTTTGGTAGGACTTCCACGATTCCATCCTATTGCCGATACTATTCGGAGACTGCATTGGCTCCCTGTGGCAGAGCGGATCCAATTTAAGACTCTTTGTCTTTCTTTTAAGATCCTGAAACTTGCCACACCTAAGCTGCTCTGCAATTTGTTGACCCTGTATGTTGCTTCATGTGCACTGCGTTCTCTAGGGCAGCACCTGGTTGCGGTTCCGCGGGTGAAGCGCTCCCAGGCGGGCGGTCGCTCCTTCCGCTACCTCGCAGCCAAACTGTGGAACTCATTGCCGGTCCAGATACGGGGACTAGAGGAATTTCTGATTTTTAGGAAGGCTATCAAAACCCACCTCTTTCCTTTAAAGTAAGCTTCTGGTTGCTGGTATGTTGAGCTTTCCTGCCGCGGTAGTCCGTTCTTCTTTTGCTGTTGTAAGCGCCGGGACGCCCCTTTGCTGGGGCAGCTGAGCGCTATATAAAACCCTATAACATACAAGGAATAGTACAGCCACAGTGATGCAGACGTATAGGACCTCTGATTGAAACATTTGTTTTTTCTTCTAACATTTACAGTGAAACTGACAATACACTAAGGGCGGAATGTTAATGGACTAAGTCTCCTCTATTTCAAGCCAACACAAGCGACACTTCATCGTAGGCTTCTGTTATTACACCCTCACTGCTTACGAGGAAAAGTACAACAACGTAGGGCCCGAGCGACTAATGGCTCTTTACAGAAAGGTAGATACGGGAGATGAAAATGACTGTGATGTTCCGGAACTCTTCTCGCGCACGCAAGAGGTATTCCGCCATCTCATACAACAAGAACGGATAGTTAAACATGATTCATCTACTTTGACAGAGCCCTTGATAGAAAAGCCTAACAACATGATGCCAATAAAAGAAGCTGCCCCTTACTGGGTCCCTCCTAGGGGACAAGGGACCAACAATGACCTTAACCACCAAGATGCAAAAGGTCGAGGGGTCTATAATTGGGTATATCAGCCATGGGACAGACAAGACATCCTGACATTCCGTAAATCCTTAACGGATTTACATAAAACCCCACTGCGTTTTATACAGAGCTAGGTACCGCTCTGGGATCAACCATTATGACACTCGCCGATATCGATTTGTTCTTTGGGCTATGCCTGCCAGCGGATGTGTGGAAACAAATTAGGAGAGTAGACCACACTGAGCTGCTCGGCCATACCTGGGAACAACTTGGTGTTCTGGATAAACAGCAAAACCTCGGACAGAAACCAGTAAAAGCCATATTAGACCTCCCCGACAAAATAGTACAGAAGGTCAAAACCATAATCCCCGAGAAAAAGATCGATTGGTCCAACGTAACTGCATGCCGCCAGAAACCACAGGAGGATGTCTCAGAGTACTTCTCCCGATTCGAAACAGTGTTCCCCGACTACAGCGGACAGGACATGTCCACCGCAACCGGACACCACTTGTTTGTGCAGAATTATGTTAAGGGACTGCTACCAGAAGTATTGCAAAAACTGCAGACCAGCGAACGCAGCTAGGCGGCCTCTAAACACGCGGCCTTCCTTCAGATGGCCCAGTACCACGAACATCAGAAAAAAGAAATTGATTGAGCTACAGAAAGAAAGAAGAAAGACTTAAAAGAAAAGGTAATGATAGCGCAGCTCCAAGGAGTGAACACAGGAAGGGAGCAATATAAAGGGGCATACCAACAGAACACCCCTAGGGCACAACCGCCTAGAATTAATCCATCGACACCATATGCAGGACAACCAGACTTAGGACAAGACCAGTGTGCATTTTGTAAAGAGTACGGACACTGGAAATCCCAATGCCCGATTCTGTTAGGAAATGATAGGGGCAGAGGGGCGAGAGAAGTAGTAAATGGACAGAAAGGAAGAGGACGTGGGAGATGGTATGCGAATGAAGTTAACGAAGAGAGACCAGGTAGAGCAAACGCATTTGAATATCCCCAACGGAATCTGTATCAGTAATCCGATTTTGACAACACGTATGACTTCGCGTAGGACAGCCAAGGGCAAGCGAGGGATCCAGTCGAGCTCTATGTGGACCAGCAAGGCCCTTATGTTACCGCAAAGGTCCTGGGCACAGAGGCACCATTTTTGGTGGACACAGTGGCAACACATAGTGCACTATCCAAACGACTGATTCCAAGGGCACCCTTGTCTGGCTCACACATAACCTCAATAGGATTTGACAGTACGCCCTCCACCAACCCTTTGTCCAGACCGATCCCCTTCTAGATTGAAAACAATGTTATCGACACAACGTTCCTCCTCTCCTCCAATACCCCAGATGCTATTATGGGTCTCGATCTACTAAAGCATTTCCGTGCGACTATCAGATGTTCGGCAGACGGGGTACTAGTCAACTTATATGACAATCACCAACACATGAGAGACAACCCATCCCGACACATGTATCCCATTTCTGAGATGGACACATCCCTACTGAACACTTTGCCCTCACATCTGTGGGCAAGGGCTGATTCAGACGTAGGACGAATGATGATTGACGCAGTTCATGTGACAATACGACAAGACACAACTTTGCCGAAAGTACCCCAGTACAAATTATCGCCAGAGGGCGAAAACGCATTGACCGATATAATACAGTGTTTGGTAGAAGCAGGAGTGGTAGAAGAGGTAGTAAGCAATGTTTGTAACAGTCCTATTTTACTGATCATCAAGAGAAAGGGAGAGGGAGATGGAAAAGCCTACTGCTTAATCATCAACCTCCGAAAGATAAACTAAATCGTAGTACCACAGTAACCATTAGTCTCTGACATCACCACCATTCTGACCATAATTCCATCCTCGGCTACCACTTTTTCCGTTGTCGATCTCAAGAATGCTTTCTTCTCCATACCCATTCACTCAGACAGCCGCTATCTGTTTGGATTTACCCTAAGATCCCGCTCATATAGATTTTGTCGAGCACCCCAGGGGTACACCGAGAGTCCAAGCATCTATAGCGAGGCACTCAAAAGACAGTTAGGCGCCTTGCAGTTACCAGACGGGTAGTGTTGATCCAGTATGTAGATGATATCATTTTAGCAACAGACACCACTCCACTAGCCGTCACAGCCACCATCCAACTCTTATACTTCCTTGCCGAGAATGGTCGCAAAGTCTCCCGAAAGAAATTGCAGTTCTGCCAACCCCAAGTAACATACCTAGGACACCTCTTATCGAAGGAAAGGAGGAAACTCACACCTGACAGGATTCAAACAGTTCTAGATGCTTCTGATTCTTGGGAACGGGAGTAAGTACGCTCTCTGATAGGCCTCACCTCCTTTTGCCGACAGTGGTTGCCGAACTTTAGCCTCATTGTCAAACCCCTTCTCTCCCTCCTAGCCAAAGACATCCCCTCACCCTTTCCATGGACACCCGAATACCAGTCAGCATTGCTTGCTTGACCTAATTCTAGGACACCCCCGCGCCTCACGGCCACCAGCTGCTGCGAGTGCCTTTCCCGCCTTCTGCCTCGCTGCCCCGGCTCCGCCGCGTGACCACGCCCCCTGCTATCGAGCGGCGTGGTCTCTGCTCGCTTCCTGCCCTGTGTTTCTGTGCCTGTTAATATTGTGCTTTGTTTTGTAATATTTGCTGTTACTTTGTGATTTTCCCCCCCATTGTTGCCTGGTTGCCTGTTCCTTCAGCCGCCCCCGTCTCATCCCTCCCCGCTCCCCGCTTCCCGCCACCACCGCTTACCCCGCCCCTTTCTTCATTCTGTACCCTCCCCGCTCCCGCCTCCCAGCTGCTCCGCCCCCCGCGCACTTGGCCATATATGGCGACCGTGCGGCGCAGGTGAGTGTGACCTAATTCTAGGACACCCCCGCGCCGCACGGCCACCAGCTGCTGCGAGTGCCTTTCCCGCCTTCTGCCTCGCTGCCCCGGCTCCGCCGCGTGACCACGCCCCCTGCCATCGAGCGGCGTGGTCTCTGCTCGCTTCCTGCCCTGTGTTTCTGTGCTTGTTAATATTGTGCTTTGTTTTGTAATATTTGCTGTTACTTTGTGATTTTCCCCCCCCATTGTTGCCTGGTTGCCTGTTCCTTCAGCCGCCCCCGTCTCATCCCTCCCCGCTCCCCGCTTCCCGCCACCACCGCTTACCCCGCCCCTTTCTTCATTCTGTACCCTCCCCGCTCCCGCCTCCCAGCTGCTCCGCCCCCCGCGCACTTGGCCATATATGGCGACCGTGCGAACGCGCAGCGGGCGCGCCGATTGTGTGCCGAAGGCGCGCCAAAGATAAGCCCGTCTACGCCCGTCCGCGCCTGGACCGCGCCCAGCGCCAGGACCCCTGGCCCCCGCCGAACCTACGACGCCGCAACACTCATCGCACTCAACACCGGCCGAATCCCAGGATGCTACAGAGCCACCCCACGACGCACCCACGGACCCTTCAGCTGCCACGCCTGCAAGTTCACCTGCATCTGGACCTGCCCGGCACCAGCACCCGCCAAGCCGAACACCAGCAGCAACCACCTCAAGTGCATCCTGCTCAACACCCGCTCCGTCCACAGACACGCCATCGAACTCTGGAACCTCCTCGACACCACAGCACCTGACGTTGCCTTCCTCACGGAGACCTGGATGAACGCCTCCTCAGCGCCCGACATCACCATCGCCATCCCAGAGGGCTACAAGATCACCCGGAGGGACCGCAACGCCAACCAGGTGGGAGGAGGCATCGCCATCATCCACAGGAACACCATCCGTATCTCGACCAGCACCGACAACACCCCACCCTCCGCCGAACACCTGCATTTCCAGATCCACACCGACCCGAAGACCACCCTCAGAGGCACCCTGATCTACCGACCTCCGGGACCACGCACTCAATTCAGCGAGGACATCGCCGACTTCGTCAGCCCGCATGCCCTCCCCTCCACTGACTACATCCTCCTGGGGGACTTCAACTTACACCTGGAGAACAACAACGACTGCAACACCAGCACCCTGCTCGACAACCTCGCCAACCTTGGACTCAAGCAACTGGTGAGCACCCCCACCCACCTCGCCGGACACACACTCGACGCCATCTTCTCATCCAGCAAAGACATCGCTTTCAGCCACGCCACAGAACTCCACTGGACGGACCACAGATGCGTCCACTTCACCTTCAGAAGAACGACGATCCACCACCACCAGCAACAGGTTGCTCGAAGAAGCTGGAACAAGATCACAGCCGACCAGCTCGCCGCTTCCCTGAGCCAGCACCCTCCGGCCAGCTCAGCGAACCCCAGCCAGGCCGCCGACAACCTCACGAAGTGGATCAGCAACTGCGCGGACAAACTCGCCCCTCTGAGGACCCCGCCCAGCAGACCCGGCAGTAAGAAAGCCCCATGGTTCACCGACGAACTCAAGAGCTCCAAGAAGAACTGCCGAGCCCTCGAGAATGTCTGGAGAAAGGAACCCACACCGGACAACAGGACCACCCTCAAGCTCGCCACCCGGAAACCCCACCAACTGATCCGCACCGCCAAGAAAACGGCTTTCAAGAACCGACTGGACAACAACGCACACAACTGCAAGGAACTCTTCAACATCGTGAAAGAGCTCTCCAACCCCAACGCCGGAAACAACGACATCACCCCATCGCAAGACCTCTGCAACTCCCTCGCCTCCTACTTCCACAACAAGATCGCGGACATACACAACAGCTTCAGCACCCATCCGACCCACGCCAAGACCACAGCAACGCCGCCCACCACCACCCTCCGAGCCTGGACCCCGATCAGCACCGACGACACCGTCCGCATGATGAACTCCATCCACTCCGGATCTCCGACCGACCCCTGCCCTCACCACGTCTTCAACAAAGCCGACGCTGTCATCGCACCCCACCTGCGGGACATTATCAACACCTCATTCGACACCGCCACCTTCCCCGAGAGCTGGAAGCACGCCGAACTCAGCGCTCTACTCAAGAAACCTACGGCAGACCCCACCGAACTCAAGAATTACCGCCCCATCTCACTACTCCCGTTTCCAGCCAAAGTCATCGAGAAGACCGTCAACAAACAGCTGGCCGCCTTCCTCGAGACGAATGGATCCCTCGACCCCTCGCAGTCCGGCTTACGTGCCAACCACAGCACCGAGACCGCCCTCATCGCCGCCACCGACGACATCCGAGCCCTGATGGACAACGGAGAAACAGCGGCCCTCATCCTCCTAGACCTCTCCGCGGCTTTCGACACGGTCTGCCACCGCACCCTAGTGCAGCGCCTCAGCAACGTCGGAATCCAGGAGAAGGCACTGGAATGGATCATCTCCTTCCTCGATGGAAGAACACAGAGAGTCCGCCTACCACCGTACAAGTCAGAGGCCACCGAAGTCATCTGCGGCGTCCCTCAAGGATCCTCGCTGAGCCCTACCCTCTTCAACGTCTACATGAGCCCCCTCGCGGCCATCGCACGCCAACACAACCTCAACATAGTCTCCTACGCCAACGACACCCAGCTGATCCTCTCCCTGACCAACGACCCCGCCGCCGCCAGAGCCAACCTGCACGAAGGGATGAAAGAGGTAGCCGAGTGGATGACGACGAGCTGCCTGAAACTGAACTCAGACAAGACGGAGGTCCTCATCCTGGGCTCCTCGCCCTCCACCTGGGACGACTCCTGGTGGCCCCCCGCCCTGGGCACCACACCCAAACCGACGAACCACGCACGCAACCTGGGCTTCATCCTGGACTCCTCCCTCTCCATGACCAGGCAAGTCAACGCCGTCTCCTCGTCGTGCTTCAACATCCTGCGCATGCTTCGGAAGATCTTCTGGTGGATCCCCACGGAGACCAGGAAGACCGTCACCCAGGCCCTCGTCACCAGCCGACTGGACTACGGCAACGCACTCTACGCCGGAACCACCGCCAAGCTCCAGAAGAGACTCCAGCGGATCCAGAACGCCTCAGCCAGACTCATCCTCGACATCCCACGGAACAGCCACATCTCCGGACACCTGAGAGACCTGCACTGGCTCCCCGTCAACAAAAGAATCACCTTCTGTCTCCTCACCCACGCACACAAAGCCCTACACGATCAAGGCCCGAGCTACCTCAACAACCGAATCAACTTCTATGCTCCCAAACGCCACCTCCGATCTGCCAGCCACGCCCTCGCCGCCGTTCCACGCATCCGCAGAGCCACAACAGGAGGAAGGTCCTTCTCCTACCTTGCCGCCAAGACCTGGAACTCCCTCCCGGCCGACCTGCGCCTGACCCAAGACCACCTCTCCTTCAGGAAGAAGCTCAAGACCTGGCTGTTCGAGCAGTAACGGCACCCCCCTCCCCCTAAGCGCCTTGAGACCCTACGGGTAGGTAGTGCGCTCTATAAATGTCACTGATTGATTGATTGATTGATTCACAGAATTGCGAGATGCCCTTTGTTCCGCACCAGTTCTAGGAACCCCAGACTACTCCAAACCATTCTTCCTCTACACACATGAAAGGGAGGGATGTGAATTGTCTGTCTTAACCCCTTCCATGCTGCTGCGATTCTGCGACATCAGCCGTCATCAGCACACGAGCACCGTAGTGCATGACGGCTGGGGGCCGTCATCAGCATGGAAGGGGTTAACACAGTCAATTGGCAACAAACATCACCCTTGAGCATATTTCTCTGCCACTCTCGACCCAGTAGCTAGAGCGTTGCCAGCGTGCTTGCGCGCTGTGGCAGCTGCAGCAGTATCCATCCACCAGAGTGAAGGAATAGTACTCTCCAATCCCATCACTGTATTAGTACCCCATGCCGTTGACACACTACTGAACCAGACCAAGACCCAACACTTGACTAGTGCGCGACTGACAGGATAAGAGTTGACTCTGCTAGCACCACACATCACTCTGAAACAAGGCATCACTCTCAATCCAGCCACATTGTTACCTCAACCCGACAATGACCCTGGTGTGACTCCCCTGCACGACTGTGTGACCCTCACTGATGAACAGACCAAGAGTAGAGTGGATCTCAGAGACACTGCCTTACCAGAGCCAGACGGGGAACTATGGGTGGATGGCTCGTGCATCAAACTCCCCGATGGCACCACCTCAGCCGCATATGCCGTCACCACAGCCCGAACCATCCTTGAACCAGCCCGCATTGCCCAACGATCCACGCAAGCAGCAGAGCTCATAGCCCTCACACAAGCGTTTATTTTGGCGGCAGGGGCGACAGTAAATATATACACGGACAGTCAGTACGCCTTCGGGGTGGTTCACCATTTCGGGCTTCTATGAAGGGTAAGAGGGTTCCTGACCTCACACGGACACCCATACTACATGGAGATCTAGTCTCCGCCCTGACAGAAGCAGTCCTCCTCCCCAAGCGGCTAGCAGTGATTAAGTGCCAAGCGTATAGGAAAATAACCGATCTCATTGGACAGGGAAATGCACAAGCCGACATTACTGCCCGAG
This sequence comes from Lissotriton vulgaris, assembly GCF_964263255.1. Classification (NCBI taxonomy): domain Eukaryota; kingdom Metazoa; phylum Chordata; class Amphibia; order Caudata; family Salamandridae; genus Lissotriton; species Lissotriton vulgaris. The sequence goes on along the minus strand of NC_141693.1, from coordinate 1,248,182,778 downwards.
CTACAGCCAAGGACAGAACCACGACGCGAATGTACGTGACTAGGTCACAAGCAGAGCAATGGACTGATGCTAGAACGACTATAAGGGATATTCAAACGACCGGCACACAAGAATAACTGACTGAATAGGCTCGGGTGGGACAAAAAGACTAGGAAGACTACTGGAGGACGAAAGACGGAGACAAATGGCTACTACCCAATGCCTATCTGATCCCCATATTGATCATGGCACACTTACCAGCACACATAGGATCTGCCCCCATGACTGAACTAATCACCAGAGTATGGCATAACAGCAATATAGCCGAATCAGCAAAACGCTTAGTACAGCAATGTATAGTATGCCTGCAACACAACCCAGGGAAGGGAACAGTAGTACCACGGGGAGGGTTTGGAGTCCCCGGCCATCCCTTTGAAGTCCTCCAAATGGACTACATCCAGTTAGAGAGGTGCCATGGTCTGAAATACATTCTAGTGATCATGTGCGCCTTTAGCAAATGGGTGAAGGCCTACCCCACCCGCGACCACACTGCCTTAGCTACTGCTAAGGTATTGCTAAAATAATTTTTCCCCCGATATGGCCTTTGTAGGATTTTATGGAGCGACAATTGCCCCCACTTCATAGCAGAGGTCATACAGAACGTACTGAAAGGACTGGGGGTAAAGCAAAAGTTCCATGCCGTTTTCCACCCCCAGTCAGCTGGCCTGGTAGAAAGACACAATGCCACACTGAAATTGAAACTAGCAAAAATAGTCGCCACAACTGGGCTGAAATGGCCCGATGCCCTCCCACTGGGATTGCTATCAACGCGCTCCACCCCGACCAAACACCAATTGACTCCTTACGAGGTTGTCTTCGGCCGACCAATGAACATTTGGGCGGCACCAAAACCTACAACCATAATGATGTCCCGGACATACTAATGTCCGACTACTTGCACAAATTGATGAACGAACTAACTCTTATCCACCAACAGGTGCAGCAAACCATACCTGACGTATCCAGGGGCCCAGGACATGATATCAAACCTGGAGACTTTGTCCTGACACAGAATTTTTGAGGTCGAAGAGTCTGGAACCCAGGTGGATGGGCCCCTGGCAAGTCTTGATCACCACCCGAACTGCTCTTCGAATGGAAGGAAAAAAAAACTGGCTGCACGCTCACCATTGTAAGAAGATATCCCCAACACTGGCAACACATGAAGAGGTGGACACGCAAGAAGAACTTCTGACCAAAGATCGACCGGCCCTGAGTTGTTACCCAGAAACAGAGACACTTGAACTAGCAGAATTTCCCGATCCCACGGTACCATCCAAGGAAGGGTACAACTTGCGACGAAAGGAGACTGCTCCGACGAAGCAGGCCACTAACTGAGTCAAAAGTCTCAGAGCGGTAGCTAACACTACAAAGGCTACTAGGAAAAACGCTAGACGAAAGTATGTGGTCCTGCCAGTCACCGAGCCTCTTGAAGGTGATGGAAGATCCCGGACGACCGAAGAACAACCGCAAAGACCCCAAAGCTGCCAAGTTGCACAGCTCAAAGACCATCATACTTTTTGCCGCATCCCTCATCTGCCTCTTGTTAATGGTCACAGTTTGGATCATTGAAGAGAGTGCTCCCGCTCACAAGACAATATCACCCACCATGCAGCCCACCACCCAGAAAGAACACTATCTGGTATCACTGTCACCACACCTCCGAGAACGACGCAAGGAATTCTGGAACAACTCTTTCATACAGCTATACACCAACACAGTCTTGCCGCCAATGCCACGAACTGTTGGATCTGTGGGCTGCTACCACATGCAACTGAACATTCCATTCCTCCCTTCACCCTTCTCTGTTCATGGGTCCTGCCTCGCTTGGTTAATGCTCCTGCAAGAGAGCTACAAAGACAATGCCACATCCGATGGCACGATCAAACAACTCTACAACAAGTTCTGGCTGAACAAGACTGGAAAATCAGCCGCTCCCTTTTGCCCTCTGACCGCAAATGCAACCTTTCTGATGAACATTCCCGACAAAGAAAGGATTGAAATGCAAGTGTTCAACAACCCAGCCAGACCTACCTTTTCATATCTAAGGAAATAAACTACTGCAACTCTGACAGTGGCCATATCCGTGGTGAACGTCTCAGGCCTCATCTGCATCGAAGGCCATGGGACAAAGATCGTGGGACACAGCTCTTGCCCTATCACCAGGACTCTGAACAACGCAGACCCCCCTTCATTTGTTTCATCACCCAACATGTATTTCATCTGTGGTACAAAGGCCTACACCTGGCTCCCAAAGGGCTGGGGGTGCACATGCTACATCGCTTTTGTTCTGCCTCCAACCTACACTGCACCTGCTGGACCCCACCGAGAAAGGCGGTCCGGAGACACGGACCAAGCGGACTCTGCTGCATCCCAGTTTCTCGATGCAGCCAAAGGCCTTGTCCCGCTTTGGGGTGCGATGACAAACAGCCGGGCCATTCGACACCTGTCTCAAGCAGTAGAGACAGCTTTGAACGTCACAGCCGGCATCCTCACCAACAACACCGCTGAGCTTCAAGTCGTCCGCCTGTTGGCTTTGCAAATCCGTCTCGTTTTAGATGTGGTACTAGCAGACTGTAGAGGAGCATGCCGCATCATCGGTGCCAGCTGTTGCACTTTCGTCCCTTAAGGCTCGCCTTCTGTCTACAAGGCAATTAAACAGCTTCACAGGCTGGCATCAGAGATCCATCAAGAACAAGAGACTTGGACACTTGGAAGCTGGTTTTGGAACATTTTGAAAGACTGGGGCTGGAAACTATAGATGATCATCTTGGTGCCAGTTTTTGTAATATGTGGCTGCTGTTTGGGGATACAATGCATACCGCCCTTGTGTTCTCTTTGTTTGAACCCTTTATGCCCTAAGACTTTGGACACTCGATTTGAAAATATGAAAGCACTGCATGACGGAGAGATACAAAGTATGATGGACATTGATGTGAACTAACAAGCTGGCTAGGATATGTTCAAAGGGAGGACTGTTGAAATATAAACGTTAACATGAACATTGCCGGCACCATCTTGTTTAACGTAAGCCTCTGTGAGCGCGTAAGCGGCAACCATTTTAGATACCACGGCCATTTCGTACACTGCTGGTCACCTGTGCATCACCCTGACCTCGCCATCATCCCCCGCGCTCTGACTAAGCCTGAACACACACGCTGGGGTCGTAAAACCTTGTCCTTGTGACAAAGCCCCGGAGCCACTTCTCGCCCTAAACCCATTTGTCCTTTCATCCTCTGCACATGAGCAAGGCCTCCTGATAACCTCCTTCCTTGCACCTGGCCACTCAGTCTGGTCTCAGGCACTAACCGACCCCTGCAGACATAGGGGCAGATTTATGAGGCCCTTGCGCCACGTTTACGCCTCTGTTGCGTCACGCAAGGCGGCGTAAACGTGGCGCATCCCTACGAACGATTTACAACGTGACGCATCTAGGCAGATGCGTCACGTTGTAAAGCCCTGCGCCGCTTGTGGGCGTTCCGGCGCAGGGTGGGCGTTCTGGGGCAGGTGCGCCTCGCAAAAGTGGCTGAGTGAAATCTATGAGATTTCACTCAGTCACTTTTAAGCCAATGCTGCGTCAAAAGCCTGCGCCTGCTTGAAGCAGGCGTAGGTCTTGACGCAGCATTGTTAAAATGGGGCACACCCGAGCCTTGCTGGAGTTGCGTCGCCCTTGCGACGCAACTCCAGCAATGCGCCACATTTCCGGCACAGATGCGTCACGCATCTGTGCCGTTTTTGCACCATGGTGCGCCGCATTATAAATGTGGCGCACCATGGCTGGCGGAGCTGTGGCGCACTGTGGCGCATGTTAACTGGCGCATAAATCTGCCCCATAGTTTATTGCCCCCACACGGCAGGACTTGTAGCACTAACAAAGAAGTCTGATCTAATCACTAGTGCGAACCCTTAGATCTGACCGATCCCACACATTTACAGATCCTGTCCAGCTGCAAGATCTCGATCATCTGTTAGACCTGGGAGGGGGGACGACAGCTGCTGTATTTGTGTGGGAACTAGCGTAAGGTGGGGATTCCAAGGATGTTTGAACATGCAATAAAGTGATGCCAGGAATGTTTGACCATGTAATAAAATAACAAGAACTAGTATAAAAGGCCATGCCACAGAGATGCAGTTAGAGCACCTCCTGACGATAGCCCCGGTGTCGAATGAGGTGTGCTCTCCTCTGCAGAAATAAAGCGTGTTCGTCACCATCCAGCTTCCAGCGCCTGCCTCGTTATTTTGATCGCTAATCTTGGCTGAATGAGAGGTGGTTTGCACCAGGCGGCATCGACAGTCTTGGGAGTCTCGCTGGTTTTCACAGTTCATCACTGCTCTGTGTCTGGCCCAGAAGAACGGTCCCATGTAGCCTCATGGTTCTTCCATTTACATCTTCCCTGACTTCACCCTTCTGGTACAGGAAGTGTGCCGTAAATGTCTTGAAGTAAATCGCACACTTCGAGGTATCTGTGTAAATATTCCATGATGTACACGGGTCGACTGAAGAGAAATGTACGTGGCTTCCCTAGAGAGCATGCCACATACATTTCAAAAAGCCACTGAGGCAGCCAGGTTCTGTAATTCAGTCTTCGAGACTGGGAAGACGCTGCGACATGCCCTCCCAGGACTCTGATATGCATTCTAATGTCGAAGATTGATGCGGTGTGGCTCCGCGGCTAGGGCGACTGACTCGGTAATCTTGGGATCACGGTTCGATCCCCGGCACCGGCGGCAGATTAGCCCAGCACCATGTGACTCTGGGCATTAGCTTGCTTAATCTTCCCGACGGCCCCCAGCGCCTAGAGACCCTTATGGGTGATTGTGCGCTTTACAAATGTGGATTATTATATTGTTGTCGGCTGGTTTATCAGATTTCCACTTTCCTGAGGTACGCACTCCCTGCCCCCGAGGGCGGCTTTTGACTTGGAGCAAGCTACCTGTATGCACTGGCCGCCAGTCGCGGCTCGCGGGTGTCGCGCAGGGTTGTGGGGGGTTAAAATAAATAAAAAATCCTACCCGAGTAGGTCCGCCTCGCCTCAGGTCCGTTGGCGCCTACAGGAACGGAACAGCCGCATCCCTGCTGGCAAGTGGCACCCCCTCTCAGCCAATCCTGGCAGTGCCTTAGAGCAGGGTGACTCACCACCCGCCTACCCATTAGGAGACCGAGGTTTGAGCCTTTGCTCAACCCTCCCTCTCCTAATGGACATGCGTCAGCCTGTGCAAACACTAGTGCGCATGACTGGGCGCGGTGGAAAAATTTGCCGACCTTCCCCCCCTCATGTGCACTTGTGGTGCTGCCTGCTGCCCCTGGTCTGACAATCATGTCAGTCAACATTGGACCGCCCACCCCCTTCAGACTCTGAAGGGGGTGGGCGGTCTGACGTCAAGCTGACTGACATGATTGTCAGTTCTCTCTCGGTGTCTCTGAACTGAAGTAAACTGAGAGTTTACTTAAGTTCAGAGACACTGAGGGAGCTGCAGGCGCAGTCAGCTTGTGGGGGCAACGCCCAAACGCCCTAATGAACACACCGTCACTGCGGCGGCCACCTCTTATGGCTCTATAGATATTAATGCGTCATTCACCTTACAGACTAAACTTGGAACAATATCACGTCCCATATGTGGATCTCCTGGAGTCGGTCCTGTCTTTACTGTTTACGTTTGATACTTTTCATGTTGATGTTTGGTTTTATTGGTCAAATGGGGTAATGTGCACTGAAAGTTGGTGTGTTTAGTGTAAGTGGATGAGTGGCGGGATGGGTAATTTTCATAAACTTCGCTTAGTAGCAGTAATGTGTTGCAGTTGCTGGGGAGGCCCTTATAATATGGACGGCTCATATATTATCTACTTTTCTATATCACTGACATGCCTACTGGGCACAAGAAGTTGATGACTTGGTTTGCATGGAGTATTAGAGGACTCCACGACCAATATAAGACTAGTAAGTAGGTTGCTGACATATTTAGACATACCACTAATATTGCATTTTTACTGGTAAACTGACTTCTCCCCTTCACTCAACATCATAAATATGAGGACACAGAGGGGTGCAATCTTATTCTAATATCTACCCTATATTCGCTCAAAGTAGAGCTCATCAACCCCTTTGTGTCAAATGTGAATGACCCAGTGTTCTTTTTGGATGTGTTCCCTAATCTCAGAAATATTGGCATAGACACTATCATATTGGGGGGGTAGGAGGGAGGAGTGAACTGAACTAACAATGGACACCCAGATGGGCTGTTTCGAAACACCCAGCTCTCACAATATACAACACACGAAAACGCCACAAGAGATGATTGAACTTTAATGCTATGGGATGCGTTCTGCACCCTAGAGGTGGTGAATACATGTTCTATTCTTCACCCCACAAGACCTCCTCTTGATTACATTATTGGTTGGTCACTACTGTAATAGGCCAGTTTGTAACTAACGTCACTCATTTACCTTGCACATTATCTGACCATTCACTTCTTAAATTTACCACGTCCTTAGCACACTAGATTCTGCCATGCACATTTTAGTTTTCTGGCAAAATCACTAGTAAATTTAGTCTTCAGGGAGTCCCTCCGGAACTCTATTCCTGAACTTTTCCAGGTCGACACAGAGTCTGTCTGTAAGCAGGCTTTCATACAGGGGAATGTCATTGCGAATCATTAGGGGGTCCTGGGAGACATCCATAAACAATTGGTTCGCTTTGAGGCTGTTGTAGCACACCTAGAAGCCAAGATTGCTCTCCAATCCTTACATACTTACCTACATGGACGGACGATACTCCTGCAAAAATATAGGTATCTGGCAGATAGGAAGCCCTGCATCTGGGCATATACAACCTGGCTCAACAATACGGGGAGGGGAGAGACTGGGCAGGACACTCACCTGGCTTATCCGGGGGGAAAGGCACGGGTCAAGTGTTGACCACATCACTAACGTTACAGACATCATACTCAAGGACATCAAGGAAAAACCCACAGAATTTGTGCAATTATACATAGGCCTGTATTCTTCTGGTGTGGCAGACACTCATGACAATCTCAATACATAGTTTAATAACTGTTGCACTAGTTTGGTTTTGACTGTCATTGGAAGTTCCTCCGGCATCCTACAGAAGAAGATGAGGCCCTTGCAGCCATTGAGACCTTAGCTGGCAGAAAAGCCCCAGGATCTGACTGGCTCACTGCAGATATCTATAAAGCTTACTACCTTAATTGTGATAACAAAATACTGGCCGAATGTATTGCCACTAGGCTTTCCCTAATAGAAAGCCTGGTTGCTCCCACTCAATCCAGATTTGTGCCATGTGAGTCGACTGTTTTGAATTTGCACATCATTTTGCAGTTCTTAAATAAATCCTAATGTTAAAGTGGTAGCTGCTCTTCTAGACACTGAAAAAGCCTTTTGACTCCTTGGATTTGCCCTATTTGTAGAAAACGATATGGCATACCATATAATACAGCTACAACTCAACTCTTGAACGCCACACCTATAGCTAGGGTATACGTCAATGGCTTTATCTTAGATCTATTTTCAGTGGGCAGAAGAATACAACGGGGATGCCTCATTATGCCCCTAATCTTCATATTGGCCATGGACCCACTGGATAGACTATTACAGAAGAGGCATGCCCTTTCGTCATGGACCATTGCTACTCTCCATGTACGTCAATATCTTACTCTTTGTAAAAACCCAGAAGTAAACATAACTCTGCTAATCTTGGAGATCATGCAAGTTAGGAAATTCTCTGGGGTCTCCATTAATTGGGCCAATTCCCAACTAGTCCCACTCAAGCTCCCTGTCCATAAAAATACGCCATTACTTGGGTAGTCGCCTCCTTAAAATACCTATGGATAATCATCTACCACAGTTCGGATTAAATCATTCAAGCTAATTATGGCGCGTTAAGAGATAAACTAACGCATCATTTACAGATGGCTGAACCTCCCCCCGTCACTGGCTGGGCCGGGTATTCCGAATAAAAATGGTTGTTCTTCCCAAACATTTATACCTCTTTGTGAAAATTCCCAAAGCCTTGGGTTCCCATGTTCTCTAAACCCTTGCAGCCCACCTGACTACACTAATTTGGCCAATGCAACCCAGCTCGGAAAGCTTTGCACACAATGATCCCACCTTATTTGAAAGGGGCCTTTGAGATATCTGGAGATGTTCTATCAGGCTGTGGAATGTCATTTTGCTGAGTTCTATTACAGTCCAGATGCCTTCATATCATATGCATCCCCGTCACCTCTTTGTTACTTATGGGAATGGCAAGACCATAATTGCTGGTAAAGACGATCGCCACCACTTGCTGGGCACGGAAGACTTTGCACCGAGAGATCGGTGGGGAAGTTCTTCTATTCACTGGCACTTAAACATGTACAGAATCTGTAACTTGCCCTCTTGATAGAATGCGGAGTACTGAACATCCTGTCTAAGATGAGTGTGGCAGAACTGAACAATTTCTAGCAAGACAGGAAATTCATTTCCCTAGACAAATTCTGCTCTGGAGGTGCTGCCACTGGGTTAGATAACGATATCTATACATGACTGTGCACAACCATTAAAGGCAAGCTCCTGGGATTCCCTGAAGAGTCAGCATAACTAAGTATCTCGCTTGTCAACCCAAGATGGGTCTCTAGGTTGTACAATAGCATAGGACAATACCACTGTGTTGGCACTATGGAGCCCAGGTTGGCTTGGGAGTTAGATCTTGGAGAGACCCTACTGGATGTCCAATGGATTCTGTTGCACCCAAACAGAGGTTATCTCCATAAGCGACAGACACAAAATCCTCCCCTACAAAGTTCAACACAGGGAATACATGCCACTGGCCCGACAACACAGGATAGACCCTGGCCACACTCGCCAATGCTCTTCCTGCGGACAGGACTATGCTGGCTTCTTACACTTAGCCTGGCAGTGCCCACACATACATAACTACTAGTTGGACGTTCTGCAGATTATTGGGAGCGTGATGACACACCTCGTGAAAGCTGACTCCAATGTTACTCTTTTGGGATATGTTAAATGACGCAGTCTGTTTGATGTTGAACTGCAATGTCCCTCTTGTTGCAAAGCGGAGAGTGGCCATGAACTGAGAGAAATCTAGGGTACCTACAAGTATAAAGTGGCTGAATAATATGGCGAAATGCAGTGATCAAACTGAACCTTATGCCTTGATGCAAACCCTTACATCGAGGACTAAAGATATAAGGCCCTTTCATAATGTACCTATCCAGCACTCAAATGCCAGATATGGATGAATCAGAAGATGAGACACCAGTGTAAGGTGGATTCACCCTCTTCACCTCGCCAGGCTACCTAATTAGACAAATATATTGTCATTTCAATGCAATTAGATGACTTGCGGCCAGTGCACCACCAATATGATTGATCCAACACTGTTTGTGTACATTTTGTGAAACTCAAACATTATGTCCTAATACACATGCGAAATTGACCTACCTGCCACTGTAGATTTGATTTCATGTGTCTTTGATCATCACTGCTTATGTACATGCTGATGTATACTACGTGGATTTGCTTTTTTCTTTTTATTTGGTGCATCTCCTTGGTAAAATAAAAATAATTAACAAACAAAAACGTTGTTGCAACTCACATAGGGTAAAATTTAGAAATCAGTCGGTTTCCATAGTGTTTCAGAGTCGTACACATCTGCAGGCTTTACTGACTGCTAAACATAATGCGGGAGGAGTTTCCATGGAATCAAGCTATACAGAATGTTTCATACGTGTTAGAATTGACAGCCTTGGGGTGGTCTTCCCCCTAATTTTTGCCAGCCTCCCTCCATTTTCTGACCTTGTTTCAGGACTCTGTGCACTTTACCACTGCTAACATTCTTGTGCTCTCTCCGTTGAAGAACCGGGGTTTAACCCAGCGGCGTCAGGGGCACGCCTAAGATCTTCGAGTTCACCTGTCTTAGTATACAGAGACATGGAATACTTCTGGATGGCATCAGAGACCAAGTTTATTAGCTGCAGCTAGTAACAGTGATCCTAGAAATACATCACGGTGTAAATTCTCAGGAGACTGCTCATTTTACTAAGGCGAGACGTCTCCTTTTATACCCAATATTCACATTACAAATGTACACCCACTGCACAAAATTCTAGCCAATAAGGTACATTTTCAAGCAAAGTATCACATAACAAAAACTCAATTTACAGTATCCCAACCCAAAAGGTAATTATTAGGAATGTCCCAAGTTCAATCTCCATAAGCCGGACAAACCTATAATTGAAAGCATAACCCATGTAATGAAGAAACATGAAAAAAGAAACAGTAACAGATGCTGAACAAGATAAGGCATGTGCAAGGAAACTAAGGGGCAGATTTATGAGGCCCTTGCGCCGCAATTGCGTCACTTAATGTGACGCAACGGCGGCGCAAACAATGCGCCCTATTTACAACGTGACGCATCTAGGAGATGCGTCACGTTGGAAAGCCCTGCGCCATGAGGAGGCGTTCCTGCGCAGGGGGGGGCGTTCCTGCGCAGGCAAGCCTCCTAAAAGTGGCTGAGTGAAATCTGTGAGATTTCACTCAGTCACTTTCTACGTCAATTCCTTACGCCTGCTTGAAGCAGGCGTAAGGGTGACGCACCATGCATTGAAGAGGTGGCTCCTGTGCATTGCAGGAGTCATGTTGCACTTGCGACATGACTCCTGCAATGCGCCGCCCGTACGCCGAGAGATGCGTCACACATCTTCACTAACTTGCACCATGGTGCGCCGCATCATAAATGCAGCGCACCATGGTGGAGGAGCAGTGGCGCACTGTGGCGCATGTTAACTGGCGTATCCCTGGGGATGCGCCAGTTAACATAAATCTGCCCCTAAAAGTTAACGATGTCCTGAACATTGATTGGCAATCTCAGACAAAGATCGATCAGGGAAATTGGCTTTGCGAGGTCAGTTTCTTACAGTTCATTTCAGAGTCAAAAAGAAACCTAGTTAATGTATACATGAACTAAGAAGGCCAGGCCACTTTGTTCGCCAGGCTACCTTCACAGGCCTACGTGAGGGCAACACAAAATAGTGGCACAGAACAAAATGGAGTCAGACTCGAGAATTACAAAACCTCAGACCCTCCTTTTGCCATTGCGTAGGCAATAACCCAAGACTCATGTTAATCTGAATCTAGGTCCATATCGATATTCATTAGGTCATCAAGGTGTTGCTGTAGCATCATCTTATTAATCTCTACTTCTCTCGGGACAGGTTTCTGAACACACATAGTAGCACAAAGACTACAAATGGCGGGACCACACTGGATGCAAAGACAACAAGAGAAAAGGATGGTTAAAACCATACCAAGGAATGTCAGAGTCTTACATCCCCATTTGGACAGCAGTCCCCAAAACCATCCCGTCAATGACCAGTCTCCTTCGTCTACATGGATAGACTCAGAGATTTTATACAACCTAGAGATGGCTTGGTACACTGTAGGGGTATTATCTGGTATGTAAACACAGCAACTGGATCCAATCAATTTACATACTCCTCCTCGATCTGCAAGTATGATGTCTAATTCCATACGGTTCTGCAAATCCATAAGGCGTCCGCTTGAAGCTCAGCTGTAACATTACTAAGAGCACCTGCTGTCTCATTAATAGTAGCTTCAACAACGCAGACAAGCTGTCAAATATGCCTACTATTGATCATAGGACCCCAAAAGGGCAGGAAGCCCTTGAAGAAATCTCCTACTTCGTGTGCTGCAGTATCTTCCTGATTGAAGACACCTCTACCATATCTCGTTCTATGATAGTCTGAAGCAGTAGTGTATGTAGGGGGGAAGCAGAAACGCCACATAACAAGTTCCTGAAAATCAGGTGGCAACCATGTATAGGCTCTGTCATGACAAACAAAATATGTGACTTTAGCTGGAACAAATGGTGGAGAAGTCCGAGATGAATAGACATAGTTTTGAGCACACACACTCTTACCTAGCTGAGCTTTCGGATTCCGACCATTACCTTGCAAACAAAAATGGCCTCGTGGGATACAATCCAAATAGGGGGGAGACCTTTTTGTCTCTCCTTCTCTGTCAAGCTGGTACTATATCCAGTCACGTTCCAACCAATGTAAGCCTGCACCTCATCCTTAGGGATAGCATTATATGCATCAATATCTCGGATCATAGCTACTATTCCCCTTATCAAGGCACTATTGCTCGAGTTATCGTTAAGGGAAAGTAAGGGGCGTAGCTCATTTGCATAGATAAACATGGTCTGAAAAGCCCACACAGACCCATTAAAAAAAAAAGGCAAAACCAAATATGGCATACCTTTATCTGTCGTATGAGGCATAAGACCACAAACCCAACAATGAGTGGTATTTACTACTTACTGATGCTGTATAAACGAGTTGTTGACAAATTCTGATCTCCTTGTCTGTTAATGTTCAGGCAACGTATAGAACTGGTTCAAAGAAACAGTTGTGAAAGAAAGCATAGGTTGGGAGGTGGGTGCAGATGTCTGTTGTGTAGCATAGACAGTCCAACCCACACAACTTAACGTGATACTTAAAAACGTCAAAAAGCACAATATTATAAAACATTTGCTATGTATCAATGTACAAAATCTTGTCTTAAGATCTATTCTCTCAACATCTCTTTCAGTTACAACAGACTCCATTCTCTAACGTGCTGCTCGCTGCAATTTTCCTTCTTCACTCAAGTGTGCGTCCAGGCGTCCTAGACGTCCCTAGAACCGCAGACCTTTCGTCAATACGCAGGCCACCCCTTAAGTCTTGTACCGCGACCCTGCAGCTGAACCCGGATGGTGGTTCGAAAAAGAGAAATAGTCTCTTGTCTGAAAGAGTGTAATTTACAAAGAAATTCAGATTTTATATGTCCTTTTTAGACCTTAAGTTGGAGCGTTCTTTACCAGGCACAGTTTGATCCTGAAAGAGTGTCTCTGGGTGCGTAGTATCAAGTCTCAAACACGGCGGCACAGCTTCTTGCAAGACTTCATAATCCCCACGTTCTGACTGAGTCCATTCCAGATGTGCATCGCTAAAAGGTACAAATCACTGAACCCTTTCACTATCGGAATCAGTAACACCTTCCCGGACCCACTTATCATACGGTAAGGGCAAAGGTATCTTCTTGCAATGGGTACCATGTACCCAGTTTTTGGTATGGACCGTTCCATCTTGGTTCCAAGTTCTTTGACCTCTGGAAATTCCTGGTTAGAATCCAGTCGCCAGGTTGAATCGTGTGCCCTGCGTCTACAGAAACTGAAGGCAAAGTGTCATGGACCTGTTGGTGAAGAACACGCAATTTAGCAGTCAAATCATGTAAGTAGTCAACCAACATAAGGTACTCGATATCACTACTTCTTAGGCCTCGGCACACCCCAGACATTCGCCGGACGTCCAAAAACAATCTCGTATGGGCTAAGTCCCACGCGAGAATGTACTGTCGTTCTCGTGGACAAAAGTGCCAATGGTAAGGCATCGGGCTATGTAAGACCAGAGCTCGCTTGCACCTTTGCCAACTTCAGCTTCAGAGTGCCATTATAGCACTCAACCAGACCTGCTGACTGGGGGTGATTCGCAGTGTGAAATTTCTGTTTAATACCCAGACCCGCACATACTTTCTTCATAATCTGACCCACAAATTCACTTCCATTATCACTCCATACCATCCTCGGCAATCCATATCTGCGAAAGAATTCTTTGAGCAAAACCTTGGCTGTAGACAAGGCAGTATTATCCTTTAGGGGGTAGGCCTCTATCCATCTGGAAAAGGCACAAACAACCACAAGGACATACTTCAAGTTATTGCATCTTTCCATATGAATGTAGTCTATCTGCAGCACCTCGAACGGATACATTGGAGGAGCAAATTGACCTGCTGGAGTTGGGGTTCCCTTTCCAGGAATATGCATCAAGCAAATCATGCAGTGTTTAACCAAATTCTCAGCACACCTAGGAATTCCCCCATTCTGCCATACCGGAGCCAACAACTTACATATCCCTTTTGAACTAATGTGAGCCAACCCATGAGCCATAGTAACCACCGGAAGCACATATGCATCCGGTAACAACCATCGCTGGTGCTCTGACAACTCAACCCAACAGCCTGTTGAATCCAACATTCCCGTACTCTCTCTCCACATACTCAATTCTTTCTCAGTAGCTTCTGCCTGAATCATCTTCACACTTTCTGTTGTATCTTCACACATTCCTCCTTCCACAACCCATCTGGCAGGACCTGCAATATACATCTGACTCGTCACATCTTTCGCTGTTTCTCTCGCTACTTCATCTGCAAACGCATTCCCTCGACCCACTTCATCCGTAACCTTCTTATGCGCACTGCACTTCACTATCGCAATTTGGGTTGGCAAACTAAGTGATTCAAGAAGTTCACTCACTAATTGTCCATGCTGAATTTTCGTACCATGGGAAGTAAGAAATCCTCTCTCTTTCCACAAGCGACCAAAACTGTGTGCCACTCCAAATGCATATTGGCTATCAGTATAAATATTCACTCTCTTTCCTTTTGACAACACACACGCTCTAGTCAATGCTATCAACTCCGCTGCTTGCGCTGAATTCTGTGCAATACGTGCTGTTTCAACAATCGTGTGCAAAGTTGTGACAGCATATGCTGCAGTCGTCTCTCCATTCGGAAGCTTAAAGCACGAACCATCTACCCATAGGGTACCATCAGGATTCGAAAGAGGAGTGTCTTTCAGGTCAACTCTACCCTTCGTTTCCTCCTCTGTCCAGAGAAAACAGTCATGCTGTTCCTGAGCATCTATCTCTACAAAAATCGGCAACAATGTAGCTGGATTCAATATGTTGCACCGCTTGATGTGCACATGGCTAGCCAAAAGCGTCAACTCATAACCTGACAAACGCGCACTGGTAAGATGTTGAGTCTTCGTTCTATTCAATATGGTATCCACTGCAAGTGGGACCATCACAATCAATGTATTATCCAATACCAAACCAGCAGACTGTCAGATAGAAACAGCCGCTGCCGCTGTAGCTCTTAGACAACTAGGCAACTCCCTAACTACCGGATCTAAAGAAGATGAAAAATACGCACATGGGCGCTGCTTGTCTCCACATTGTTTCGTCAACACTGACAATGCACAACCTTCTCTCTCGTGTACATAAAGTGTAAAAGGTTTACTGTAGTCGGGGGTACCCAACACTGGAGCAGAACACAATGGATCACGCAATTCAGAAAAACTCTTCTGACATTCGTCAGACCAAGGAAAAGGGTGTGGTGTGTCCTTAAGAGTAAGTGTCAACAAAGGTTTCGCAAGCAAAGAAAAATTCGGAATCCACTGTCTACAATACGAGGCGATACCTAAGAAGGCACGCACCTCTCTCTGTGTGCATGGCACAGGCATTTGGGCAATCGCTTTAATACGCTCTGGGGTCAATCGTCGTCCCTCCTTCGACAAGAGATGACCTAAGTAGGTCACTTCTTGGTGGCAATACTGCAACTTCGAAGGTGACACTTTATGATGAAGATCAGACAGGTGTCGCAACAAAGAAATCGTAACTTCTTTACAAATCTCTTCATCAGCAGCAGCAACCAACAGATCATCAACATACTGGATAAGAGTAGCACCAGAAGGCGATGCAAGAGTATCAAGCTGAGTTTATAAAGCCTGACTATAAATGGAGGGACTCTCACAATAACCTTGAGGAACGCGCTTAAACCGGAAACTGCGGCCTCCTAAAGAGAAGCCAAAAATATCCCTACTTTCCTCAGCAATCGGAATACTGAAGAAAGTGTTTTTCAGATCAATAACAGAAAACCAAGCAGCTGAGGCAGGGATCATAGTCAATAAAGCAGTAGTGTCCGGGACAACAAGAAACTGTGGCACAATGATCTTATTGACCTCTCGAAGGTCGATCACAAACCGATACACAGGTGGCTGAGAAGAGTCAGTACGCTTAAGGACAGGCAGAACAGGACTGTTACACACATTACCTCTCGTTTCTTCAACCACACCTTTATCAACCAAATCATAGATAATCGCTAAAAGAGCTCTTTCACCATCACTGGAAATTTTATACTGAGGAATGCGAGGTAATTTAGCATTCGACTTAAGGGTAAGGAATCTGCAGGAGACCAACATCATTGGGACCTGTAGCCCAAAGTGTATCGGGGAGATAACACAGTTCCAGTGGAAGGCGATCCTTAGACAGATACATCGGGGAAATCACTTTCTTACCCACCGTAAGATGTACTACCGAAGGAGAACAATGTAATGTTGCATGCGATCTTTTCAACAAGTCCAAACCCAACTGATTCTCGCCACAGCCAGTCGTTCGAATAAGGGGAGCCTCCAATTCACAGGGACCAATAGAAAGGGGCAAAGGACAAGAAACCGGGTTACGAACTGGGGCGCCAGAAAACCCTACTGAAACATTGGTCAAGCCAGACAAAGGTGCGCCAGGGAGTTAAGAGTGCATGATAGAACTCTTTGCTGC
Source organism: Lissotriton vulgaris (assembly GCF_964263255.1). NCBI lineage: Eukaryota > Metazoa > Chordata > Amphibia > Caudata > Salamandridae > Lissotriton > Lissotriton vulgaris. The sequence continues at coordinate 1,248,166,266 of NC_141693.1, read as the reverse complement.
ACCAGTATCCAAAAGAAAAGGTTCTGCCACACCTGATGTAATCACTTCAACATAATGTTCACTCTGGTCTACAGGAACTGACACTACTCCCTCCCTTTGTCCATGGCTGTCCTAACTATCATTAAAACCAGCACTCTCACTTCCAACATAATAATCATCAGTGTAGTACTGATAGGACTGGACGGTCGGAACATTCTGTTGGTCAAAATAATTAATAGATTTCTGAGGGGAAAAGGAACGTTCATTCTGGGGAAACGTACCACGTCCCCTACCCCTAGGTACTTGTTGGAAACCACCACGACCTCTCAGACCAGACATTCCATTCGCACGCTGTAGCAAGATCGGCAATTATTCTTGAAATGACCTTTTCTTTACAATAAGCACACTGATTAGGGCCTAGCGGGAGTCGCGAAGCAAGACTCAGACTTCTGCAACAGTTTCTGAAACTGTAGGGGTTGCTGAAACTGACGGGGATTAGGGCGAGGCAGATAAGCCTGCTGCAGAAGAACTTTTGTTTTTAATTCTCTAGTCTTCTTCTCTACTTTATCCTTCTCATCTTTATCTCTATTCTCATAGTATTGTGCAGTGGCCAATATCTGGGCCGAAGAAGAAACAGCCCATGAACTCTCAGAGTCCTTTAACTTATTAGAAAGTTCAGGAAGTAAATTAAAAACAAACTTATCTACAAACAACCTCTGACCACCTTCTGTACTCATGTCCTGACCACTATGATCAATGAATGCTTCCTCAAACCTAGTGAAGAAATCAGAAACACTCTCGTCTTTCTTTTTTTTGCATGCTGCTAACTTGTCCCAATTCACCCGCAGAGGAGGCATCATAGTTTTCATTAAATTAATAATCCTACCATGTAGTTCTGCAACTAAGGGTTCAGGTTTGGCACCTCCTACCTGCCGACCATCTGCAGCAGTAATATGAACCCACGTATCTCCTAACTCTAGCGCGTGATCCTCGTGACGTATCTTCGCCCACAAGGGTTGAGGAACTACATTACCCATCAACATATCTATGTCAGCTAAATTCATAACACATGCATCAACTGTCTGAGACAACTCCTTGTAATAACCAGCAGGATTTTTACGGGGGTCAGGCAAGGTCTACTTAAGAGCCCGGACCTCAGCTCTCTTCCAAGGGACATGCACCCACACTCGCTGAAAATGAGCCGGTGCAGCCGCAATACCATGAGCGGCATCAGTCACAACTGCCTCTCTCCATACAGGGGGAACCTCTCTCATAGGATACTGCTTCACTTTTCTCCTAACAGAAGGGTCAGGTTCGAACAATGACTGAAGTGGAAGTCTAGACCTAAAAGTGACTAGTGTCTCTACCGCTTCCTCAACATCGGAACCCACTATTGTCCCTTTAGCAAATTCAGACTGAACATTAAGCAATTCCAGTGGAATTGAACCCAACTCATTATCTTCCCACTCCTGACGCAGGAAGGTACACATGACATCAAAAAACATACCTTAGTTTTGGTGCCTCCCACTGTAGGAAGATATCCATAACCACTTGTGGACTGTACTTGGAGGTATTCGAAACCCATCTACGAGCAAGGAGATCTAACACTGCCCGTTCTTTGTGGACCAGGGAGCTGACTACGCCTCTGCTTACGTTCAGAAACAGGGGTCATATTCAGTGACCCAAAGAAAAGAGACAAAAGACTAGTGACAGTCTCAGTCATTCGTTGCCGAACAGAAGGAGAAGAAGTTGACATGAGGACAGGAGACAAAGTGTTTTGAGGCGACAGAGATGTAGGGACAGAAATAAGAAAGGTGGAAGATAAAGGAGTGTAAGGCAAAGGAGTTTGAGGCAAGGCTGGTGGCAAGGCTGGCGGCCCTGGAGGGGGCTGCGCCGGGGGAGGAAGAACCACCTGTGAAGCAACGGGTGGATGAACAACAACAGGGGGTTGAACGACAACAAGGGGTGCAACAACTGGAGGTAACGGAGGTGCAGTAGCACCCTGCACATAAGGGGGTCGTAATCTCAGTAAATGTGACATCAAAGGATCCTTTCCAGGGTCTTCGGTCACATTTGAAAGGGGGGGGTGGCAAAGCCGGGTAACATTTGTCAATGTCCATGCAATGTTGTCTATCTGACACTTCAATCGCACGATCTTCTTCATCTTCCTTAAACTTGCTAGCAGCTTGCATTACCGATATATTCCTTTCCTTCCTATCTCTCTTAGCTTGCTTAATTTCTTGCTGTTTGGCTTCCTTACGCCAAAGGCGAAAAGAGTCTAACATCGCCAGCCGGGCTTTCTTCTCAAATAGCGCAACTTCTAAGTTATCTAAAACATCTGATTCAAAACTACCATGTTGAGGCCATCGTAAAACACCATCTTTCCTTGTATAACGGACCCATACTTCTTTAAAGGTAATGGGACCTACACCATGCTTTGAATAGAGCTCATAAGTTGGAGTTCCAACCGGAGGTATCTGACACGAGTCCTCCAATCGAGAATCCCTATTACAACAAAACCATTTCCTAAATTTGCTAAAACCAGGCATCTTTTAGCTCACTAGTCTTGCTTCAAACTTCAAGGGGTTATCAAAAATGATACACTGGCAAATATACGAACCCCTCGGCTTCGACTATTGCAATGGCCAAATCAAAACCAAGAAACAAAACAAAGTCGTGGGAGCGATCCACTTATACTTAACCAAAATGTCTGTCACGCCACCAGAAGACCATCTAACCTCTCGCCTTACAAATCATCACAAGAGGGTCCAAGACAGGGCGACAGTCAGGGCAGCAGTCCTTCGCAGCCGTCGGAAAGGGGAAGCCTCGCAGAAAAAACCTTCGGTCCACGTCAACATGCAGTGGTCGATGAAGTGGCGGCCGTCCTCCAGAATTTCCTCACGGGGCTCCTCACAATCTTCGGGCTTGGACCAGTACCGCTGAAGTCGCCCCACGTTGGGCGCCAGTTGAAGAACCGGGGTTTAACCCAGCGGCGTCAGGGGCACGCCTAAGATCATCGAGTTCACCTGTCTTGGTATACAGAGACACGGAATACTTCTGGATGGCATCAGAGACCAAGTTTATTAGCTGCAGCTAGTAACAGTGATCCTAGAAATACATCACAGTGTAAATTCTCAGGAGACTGCTCATTTTACTAAGGCGAGACGTCTCCTTTTATACCCAATATTCACATTATAAATGTACACCCACTGCACAAAATTCTAGCCAATAAGGTACATTTTCAAACAAAGTATCACATAACAAAACTCAATTTACAGTATCCCAACCCAAAAGTTAATTATTAGGAATGTCCCAAATTCAATCTCCACAAGCCGGACAAACCTATAATTGAAAGCATAACCCATGTAATGAAGAAACATGAAAAAAGAAACAGTAACAAATGCTGAACAAGATAAGGCATGTGCAAGGAAACTAAAAGTTAACAATGTCCTGAACATTGATTGGCAATCTCAGACAAAGATCGATCAGGGAAATTGGCGTTGCGAGGTCAGTTTCAGGTGAAGGTCAGTTTCTTACAGTTCATTTTAGAGTCAAAAAGAAACCTAGGTAATGTATACATGAACTAAGAAGGCCAGGCCACTTTGTTCGCCAGGCTACCTTCACAGGCCTACGTGAGGGCAACACAAAATGGTGGCACAGAACAAAATGGAGTCAGACTCGAGAATTACAAAACCTCACCCTAAACATGTTAACATTGGCTTATCCCCATTTGGCATTTTTATTTTACTTACAAGGCTCTAGTAAAATGCACTACAAGTGCCCAGGGCCTGTAAATTAAATGCTACTAGTGGGCCTGCAGCACTCATTGTGTCAGCCACTTACGATGCCCTCTAACCATGGCTCAGGCCTGCCATTGCAGAGCCTATATGTGCAGTTTAACAGTGCCACTTCGACATGGCAAAATAATCCTCCTGCCAGGCCTAAACTTTCCCCTTTTATATCCATATGTCACCCCTAAGGTAGACCCTGTATGACCCACAGGGCAGGGTGTAAAGTATTTAAAAGGCAGGACATGTACTTTTAAGTTGTACATGTCTTTGTAGATAAAAAAAGAAAAAGAAAATGTGTCTTTCACTACAGCAAGGCCTGTCTCTCCTATAGGATAACATTGGGATTATTTTATTACGTCTTATAAGTTTAATTCCCAATTGTGAAGGGATAGACTTTTCAGGTTTGGTGTCACTGAACTAGCAAATTAAAATCACAATTTATGGTGCGGTTGGATTTTAAGATATAGTTTAGAAAATGTTACTTTTAGAGAGTTGGCATTTATTTATTTATTTTATTTATTTATTACATTTATATAGCGAAACAGCTACCCTGAGGGTTTCCCGGCGCCTTGGATCTATTTGACTGAACTAGAAAGGTTTAAAATATTGTGGATGCTACTGATTAAAAAGCCAAGCCTTGACTCCCCTCTGGAATTGGAGGTAGTTTGGTTCCAGTCGCAGTTTGAGTGGAAGAGAATTCCACAGGACTGGGGCCAAATGGGAGAAAGAGCGTCCACCCAAACGTACTCGCTTAAATCTGGGGACAACAAATTTCGCTTGTGACATGGACCGAAGAGCGCGAGAGGGCAAGTATTTCTGAGCCAAGCTACACAAATAGATAGGTGCCTCCTTCACATTAATCCTAAACATGTAGCAGAGTGCTTTGAATTTCACTCTATTAGCGATTTTTAGCCAATGCAATTTCTTGAGATGTTCTGACATGCTAGTGCGCCCTGGGAGATGAAGGAGCAACCTAGCTGCAGCGTTTTGTATAACATGAAGACGGTTAATAGTATCTTTATTAGATCCTAAATATGGATGTTACCATAATCTAATTGAGATCCTATTAAGGCCTGTAATACTGTCCTCTGCGCCCCTTCCAGGATTTGCCACAATATTTTCCTTAACCATTTAAGGATTGCAAAGCAAGTGGAGGCCGTTTTCGCGGCATGTGCACGCATAGACAACTTATCGTCAATTATTATTCCAAGGTTGCGAGCAGATTGTACCGCAACCGGGGTCGGGCCTATTTCAGCTGGCCAATGAGCGGGGCCCCAGAAATCCTTATGGTCACCAAAAATAAGTAGCTCTGTTTTTTCCCCGTTCAGTTTTAATTTTTTAGAGTGAAGCCAATCGGCCATTCTCAGGAGTCCAGAGCGGAGATGGGAGATATTGGACTTGTCTGTCGTTGCTAAAGAGAACACTACTTGAGTATCGTCCGCATAGGAATAAATAGTAAGACCCATTTCTTCAGCAATTTTAGCAAGTGGGGTAACATAAATATTAAACAATAGTGGACTCAGAATAGAGCCCTGAGGTACCCCATAAAGAGAGTTCAGAATGTCAGAGGAGTTATTTTTAGAAAAGACCTGAAAGGTCCGGTGTAAAAGGAATTGTTCCAACCATCTTAGTCCTTTCCCTCTTACTCCTATGTCTTCTAACGTCTGAATCAGGGTATTGTGGGAGATGGTGTCAAAAGCGGCACTCAAATCTAAAAGAATGAGTGCTGCCGAGCCCCCTCCATCCATTTCCTTTCGGATCGCTTCAGTGACCCCTAGCAGGGTCGACTCTGTGGAGTGGCCCTTTCTAAACCCCGACTGTGAGTAATGCAACAGATTGTTATCATTAATAAAGTCAGATAGTTGTTTATTTACATGCTTTTCCAAGATTTTCGAGAAGATTGGTAGTAATGATATTGGGCGAAAATTAGAAAAAATCTCTGGGTCGCCAACGACCTTTTTCAGCAAAGGGACTACCATCGCATGCTTCCAGTCATCAGGTACCACAGCTTCCTCTAACGAAGCGTTGAGTAAAGATCTAATTACACCCAGAATAGTAGAATCCAGCTGCTTTAAAATGGACGCAGGAATTGGATCCTGAGATGAGCCTGACCTAATGCTGTTGAGTATTTCTATAAAAGTCGCATTGTCCATAGATTGCCAACTAGTTAGTACATTCTCTGGGGAATTAGCCCTATTCACTTTCTCGCTCAGGAGAGATGTGGTAGCTTCAGAAACTGTGTCCTCATCATTTTTGCTAAAATGGGAATAAATCTTAGTTAGTTTCTCATTAAAAAAGTTAGCTATGTGATTGCATTGTGTGACAGAAAGAGTCGGGGTTCAGGTTGATGAGCGGCTCCTGCCAATTTTTTTTTAAAAAAAGGGTGCCAGGGTTGCTCTGTGCAGCTAAAATGGAATCTTTAGTATGAATTCCCTTAGCTATTTTGCAGGACAAATGATAGGCATTAAGCGCTAGTTTATAAGTTTCCTTATTGGCAAGGTTATAATCTCTTCTCCATAGCCTCTCTAATTTTTTACAGTTACTTTTTTCTTCTCTTAATTTTTCGGTAAACCATGGGGCAGGGGAATTACAAGATGTACGTTTACTCAAAGTAAGCGGGGCTATGGTCTGCACAGCAGTGGCTAGCCAGCCGTGGAGAAGTGTGGCTCAGGGGTTAGAGGCGGCAGACCCGGAAGCTGAGATCGGCCCTGGACCAGGGTTCAATTCCCCGCCTCGACGGGGCTTGGGCTCAATAATTCCACGGACTCGATAATTCTCGCTCCGGTGCCTACTCGACTCATGGGTTCACACTCTGCGACTCTGGGCAATAGCTTGCTTAATCTCCACAACGGCCCCTCGCGGCGGGATGCCTGGCTTTCACCTTGTGGATACCCTACCGGGGTTATCTCACAGGGGAATACCAGGACGGGTTCCCTAAGCAAGCGCTTAGATGCCTGCGATGTGGGTGGTTTGCGCTATATAAATACATGTACATTTACATTTACATTAATGGATTTGTGGTCACTAATTTTAAGCTCATTAGGAACAATATCAGGGCTAAAATAGATTAGTTGTGCGTTAAGATCATCTATACTAAGTTTTTGCCAATTCCTGTACCAGACTTCTGATCTAACCAGGTTTTTGTACTAGGAATCCAAATTTTAAAATGTGTAAGAAAGTGATCAGACCATAAAATAGAGTAGGCGGATTTACAAACTATACGATAAAAATTTGTAATAATCGGATCTAATAAATGACCCGCCGAATGAGTGGGGCCATTGTTCCTCAATTGAACATTAAGTGCTTCTAAGTCCAAGAGAAAATTGAGGATCATAGGACAACTACGATCCTCCAAGTGCAAATTAAAATCCCCAAGAATGGAGAACATAGAAGCTTCCATTAAAAATGGAGCAATCAACTCTGACAAGGCAGCCGCCCAATCCCCAGCCGGCCCAGGTGGCCGATAGATCAAAATTCCAGTGAATGTAATTTGGGGAGTCAGAGTAATTTTAAAAAGACCAGCTTCGGGGCCTGGCCAAGGCGGCGAACATGGCGGACGCCGCCTAAGAGAGCTCCGTCCCGCCGGCGAATTATCCGTCATAAGTCTCCCCAACCCTGAGACGTCTCAATAAAGATACTTTTGTGTCGGAGGTGGCGGGGAAGCCCTGACGGCGATTTGCGGGACCTCAGACGCCGGCTAAACGGTGATCCGAGACCTGAGGTGGAAAGGCCTACCAGACCTGTAGAAGCCAGGACCTCGAGCCCGGGTGCATCCGGGCGGAAGTGTGGCGCGACCGGGTCCGGCGAGGAGCAGTGGACGGAACCCTATATCTGGCACACGGCGTCCTGCAGTGAGTACACCGTGCTGCACAGAGGACACGGAAAACCCGCTGCCACCGCTGCCGCACCCGGGAATCTGAGACTGCACAGACTGTGGGCCAGGGGAGTGTGGGAGGGGCCGGGGTGGCCTCATTTGGCGGTCGTGTCGGACCACGGGGGAGTCAGTTGTGCTGTGGACATTACGGGGGCATAATCCTGTGTCCCCCCCCAGGCCCACCGGCAGGTCGAGAATAGCAGTGGCGGCGCTCGCTGCAAAGGGCGGGTGTCATAAACTGCACCCGGCTGGGACCCTGACCTAGTTGAATTACACACGCGGTGCGCCGCTGCGTACACCCCTCTCGGCGGCAAGATCGGGCCGTTGGGGCGACCTCCGAAGACGGCGTGCTGGGGAGCTGAAACCTAGGCCCTGGATGGAAATGAGCTGGCGGCGACGCCGAGGGCCGGGTGACTGCGGCGGACGATTTGACGCAGGCCAGTGACTGTCTACGCGCCTTGGGGCCCCGGGCTATTGAAGGGGGGCGATTGTGCCCACGGAGTAGCTCCTGGACAGGGCTGTGATACATATGCCCCCCGCATTGGACATGGAGTAATCGCTTGTGGCGAAAAATTGAAAGGGACACCGTGTCATTGGGGCAGAGAGAAGCGACACCATGGGCGGCAACGCAGACTGACCTGAGAGCAGACTATATCCTCCCTGACGGCTCATAAAGCGGGAAGGGCAAGGACACAGCTCAGGAGATTGGGGTGACCGACCTGCAACCCCGCGGTGCTCTGAACTTTGTGCACATATCCGGCGACAGCCATGACGCGGGGTGGCAACAGTGGAGGCGCCTCAAAACAAGGCACGATCGATAAATTCACTGGGCCCAGTGGAGGAGCCGGGGCATCCGGAGGCACTCAAGTATCTGGCCCGGACAATGCGGCCCTCATGGCAGCAATAACGCAATCCAGAGACATGCTAGATGCAAAAATAGGGGCAGTTGGAGCTGATGTTACCTTGCTGCGTCAAGACCTGCGCAACGCCGTGGCCCGCATCACTGAGACTGAGACCAGAATTACAGGAGTGGAGGACGATGTGGCGACACTGCAGAAGAAGGTGGCCAACATGGAAGGGATTCAAAAGGGCCTTGCACTGCGAGCTGAGGACGCGGAAGGACGTGCTCGACGGAACAACCTGCGGTTCGTGGGATATCCGGAGGATTGCGAGAAGGGCGACATGGAAGCTTTTCTGACCCAATGGTTAGAGGGGTGGCTCCTTCCGGAGTCCCTTTCGCGCTGTTTTATAATTGAACGCGCACACCGAGCACTGACCCAGGAGCCGCCGGTGGGAGATCGCCCGCGGCCTGTGATAGCCAAACTGCTTAATTATCACGATCGCGACACAATCCTGCGACAAGCGCAAGTGAAGGAGCCTTTGTTGTTTGAAAATCACAAAATCCTAATATTCCCAGACTACACCAGACTAGTCCAGCAACAACGTCAGTCCTTTACCGCGGCTAAGGCGCGGTTGAGAGGCCTCAATATCCAGTATGCCTTGCTCTACCCGGCCCGCCTGCGTGTGGTCTTCCAGTCCCTGACTCAATTCTTCAATACTCCTGGGGAAGTCTTTGCCTGGACGTACGAAACGGTCCGCATCAAAGTCAACACCCCTCCGAGTCGAGACTCAGATTCATCATCCACGGCGGGGCCCCCGAGGACTCCCCGGCGATCGCGAAGCAGGAGTAACTGGAGGGCACGCACCAAGAAGAATCCTCGTCCTAGCGGTGGTTTGGCGGAGGCGACCGAAACTGCAGACTCTCAGAATCCGGATGCATGAGACCCATAGACATTTGGCAGGCTACGGACAAAAGCCCTAGGGAGGGGTCGGAGGCCGGCGCCCGTCCCTTTTGCGATGAAACCTCTTTGCGATCTATTGACTAAGACACCTAAGACATCAGTTATTGGGTAACCTTGAGAGGTGGGTTGGGGGACGAAGGCGGGAGGGCGGTCATATCCCTCGGTTTAGAGGAGTTTGTTCAGTGGGGGTGAGTTGGGACTGTGTGGGTAGTTCATGGGGATCCATTGGAATAGTGGGTCTCTAACCTCCCGTTGGGGGTCGGAGATAATCTATACCGCGACAGGTACTTCAATGTTACTGAGGTATTGGGTGGGGGGTGGTGGGAAAGTTGAAAGGGTGACTGGGAACAGGGTGGGGGTTGGGGGGTTTGTTAGATGTGTGTTGAAAGGGGGTAGGGGAGGGTGGGATGCGTTAATCGGCACAGTGTTCTTTTGGGTTCAATTGAAGTGAGATGTGTGTGTGTGACCTCAGACGCTCGGGCGGTTTACTTTTCTGATGATGACATCAAATGTCATCCCTCCCCACCGCTATGTGGCCACCATGCTTAGGACCCCTCCCGCAACCCAAGACTGAACTTAAAAGTCTAGGCTTCTGGCTGGAACAAGACCTTTCTTTGAAAACGCAGGCAAAAAAAACAGCTGGTACATGTGTGGGCTTACTCCGTTCAACTAGGAAGATTCTCCCACCACTCCCCGCACAATCACAAAAAATGCTCATCCAAGGTCTAATCTTATCAAGATTAGACTATAGCAACGCCCTCTTCTTGGCTGCCCCAGAATCCACGATCAATGTTCTTCAGAGAACACAAAATGCCGCTGCAAGGATTCTGACAGGTACCTCCCGCAGAGCATCAGCCAAACCTGCCCTAAAGGCACTTCATTGGCTGCCGATCCGTGAAAGGGTCAAATTCAAGGCCTTATGTACCACCCATAGAGCCATGCAAAATCAAGGGCCCCCGATGCTGAAGACCATGCTCTTTCCATATAAACCCAACAGATCCCTACGTTCCTCCCAAGGTAACCTGGCTACTGTCCACAGAGTCAAAAAAGCCCGCACTGGAGGGCGTCGCTTCTCAGTTACAGCCGCAACTTTATGGAACGCCCTGCCAACCCAGCTACGTGCCGAACCTAACCACATGAAATTCCGGAAGCTACTCAAGACCCATCTTTTCCCGCAATAACCATTCCCTTATCTTCCTCTGCTTCCCCCCTCAGTTGTTAATGCAATCCCAGCGCTGGGACGCTCCCGGGCAGCCATGCGCTATATAAATCCCACTTTCATTTCATTTCATTTCATTTCTGTCCATGAATGGCAGTTGAAACCTCTGAATCAGGCCTACAGAGGGCATTGATGCGTGTTGTGAGCTGGAATGTACGGGGGGTGCTAGACAGGATAAAGAGAGGGGCAGTCCTGCGATAGAGGAAGAGAGACAGGGCTGATGTGTTACTGTTGCAAGAGACTCACCTTATGGGATCCAAGACCCTTAGGGGCAGATTTATGTTGGGAATGCACCACGTTTGCGTCACGCAACTGCGGCGTAAACGTGGCGCATCCCTACGACCCATTTACAACGTGACGCATCTAGGCAGATGCGTCACATTTTAAAGCCCTGCGCCACTTGTGGGCGTTCCGGCGCAGGGTGGGCGTTCCGGGGCAGGTGCTCCTCGCAAAAGTGGCTGAGTGAAATCTATAAGATTTCACTCAGTCACTTTCAGGCCAATGCTGCGTCAAAACCCTGCGCCTGCTTGAAGCAGGCGTAGATCTTGACGCAGCATTGTAAAGATGGGGCACCCCCGAGCCTTGCTGGAGCTGCGTCGCGCTTGCGTCGTAACTCCAGCAATGCGGCACCTTTACGGCACAGATGCGTCACGCATCTGTGCCGTTTTTGCCCCATGGTGCGCCGCATTGTAAATGCGGCGCACCATGGGTGGCGGAGCAGCGGTGCAGAATAACTGGCGCATCCCTGGGGATGCGCCAGTTATCATAAATCTGCCCCTTAGTCTACAGCGATATGGATTTCAGCAGGTGTATCATGCTGGGTTTGAGAGGGGATCTCGAGGGGTAGCCATCCTGGTGCACCGCAGGCTGTCCTATACTCATGAGACTCAGTGGGTCGACACACAGGGAATATGTGTTTGTTCAGGGCAAAATAGGCACTGAGCCGATAGTCTTCGGGAGGGTTTACGCCCCGCCTCCGCTGCAGGGTGCCCTTATAGAAAAATTATTTGGTGTGTGGGCCGAGATACCAGATGTTATGGCGGTAGTAGGCGGAGACTGGAACGATGTGATGAATGCACGGATGGATCGACACAGGCTGGGGGGGGTGAGGTGCCATCGGATACACCTACTAAACTGAATGGCATGGTGAGAGGGATGGGATGGGTAGACGCATGGCGACACCAACACACCCAACATCATGAATACAGATATGTCTCAGCAGTACATAAGTCCTTCTCCAGAATGGATTACTTATTCGTCCCCCATGCCTGGGTTGGAAGGGTAGATGCCACGACTATACTGCCACGCGGCCTGTCGGACCTTTCCCCGGTAGCGATTGACCTACTTCTCGATAGGAGACGGCAGACGTTCAGATGGCGCCTCTCCACGTGGCACCTACAACAAGCAAACTATCGGACCCACATGAGGGAGGCTATTGCTCACTACTGGAGTGATAACGACAACTCTGATACAGATGACACGACCCTCTGGGAGGCACTGAAGCCCACGCTTCGCGGGGTGGACATTGCTTGGTGTGCGGCTGCCCGCAAGACACGTAGGGAAGACATAGTGAGAGCGGCAGACCGAGTCAGTGACCAAGAAAAAAGATGCCACGCTGGCGGGGTGAGGAGGATGTAGGACAACTTCTGCTGACACAACAGTCGTCTGCCTCCTTGCTGTGAGATGAAGCTCGACAGCTGTGGTTGGCGACTCAGAGTAGGATCTACCAATGGGGGGACAAATCCAGCTCGATGCTATACAGGCTCTGCCAGAGCACTTTTCACGCGCAATCCCTACCGTGTCTTCGGGATGATACGGGAACGCCCATGACGGCCCGACAGACCTAGCAGCCAGCTTTGCACAGTATTATGAGGCCCAGTACGCTCCCCGGGAACTCCTCTCGGCAGAAGACATCGACAAATTCCTGGCTGATCTCCCGCCACAATCAATTTCGGATGAAGGGCGGGCTCGCCTTGAACTCCCTTTGTCGGCGGAAGAGCTAGATACAGCCCTCGAGGAATTAAACGTGGGCAAGGCCCCCAGACCCAATGGGTTCCCTTGCGAATTTTTCAAGAAATTTCACCTCCAATTAGGTAGGTACTATGGCAGGGCATTAGAGGCAGCCAGAGAGTGTGGCCGGCTCCCGAGGGACTGGCGACACGCTGAAATAGTGGTCTTCTGCAAACCAGGGAGGCCCCCTGACCAACCCGAGTCCTATAGGCCAATATCGTTATTGAATACCGAAGCAAAAATATTGGCGAAAGCGCTGGCCAATCGCCTTCTCCCATACATTACCGATCTTGTCCACCCGGACCAGGCCGGGTTTATGCCCCATAGAGCAACAAGACACAATATTAGGCGCGCGCAGGTGGCGGTGGAGGCGGCCCGAGCGGCAGGGATTCCTGCGGCTCTTCTACTGGCCGATATAGATAGGGCCTTCGACTCACTAAGTTGGGTCTACCTCCGTTCGCTTTTGTCCCGCCTGAATCTGGGGTCCCACTTTTTATCTTACCTACAGCTATTATACACGGATCTCACGACGTCGGTGAGAGTGGATGGGGCAGTGTCCGATTCCTTCTCCATAGGTCGGGGCACCAGGCAGGGATGCCCCCTATCACCATATCTATTTGCCCTGACTATGGAACCGTTGGCGGCGTGGGTCCGAAAGGACGCACAGATGCGGGGCATCGAGTGGAGAGTGGGACCCTCTGATAGAATTGCACTTTATGATGACAATGTCCTATTTTTTCCTCACAGATCTGAACAGATCTGGGCCGCGGGTCCTCGACATCATGCAAATTTTTAGGGAAGTGTCGGGCCTCCACCTGAACCTGCGTAAGTCAGTGCAGTGGGTACTGGGGGAGCGTCGTGGCCTGGGGTCCTGGGCGGCGGCATTGCAGGAAGCGATGGGAGGCTTTAAATATTTGGGGGTGTTCCTGACAGATTTGCGTGGGGTCTCCTGGACGCGCAATGTTGTGCCCGTGTGGGAGCGTATCCGCTCAGACATGACTACATGGTCCCGCATGCCCCTGAATGTGTACGGCCGTTCGGCCATATTTAAAATGGTGGCCCTCCCACGTCTCTTATACCAATTACAGAACCACCCGTACCCTATTTCACCGCAGTGGTTCAAGCAGGTAAATTCGGCACTCGGTCACTTTCTCTGTGCCGCGGGAGTGGCGAGAGTGGTGCTCCGCACATGTTTCCTTTCCACGTATTGTGGTGGCCTAGCAAGATCAGACATCCTGTCCTATAATCAAGCTTCTCACCTATTGATACTGAATGAGTGGTGGTATTGGGATCGAGGCGATCCAGCCTATGCCCTGGAGAGGTACCTGATGGACTCTGACACGCTACACGCCATACTGTATTCGGCTGTTAAAAGGAAGAGGCTCCCAGTGGTCACCCAAATAGAATTTCAAATATGGCGCGGAGCACTCCGCCGCATGGGGTGGTGGAATAGGCTAACGAGGGAAACCCCATTGTGGCAGAATGGGCAACTGCCGGCATTGATGTCCCTACAGGGGTTCCGTGGCTGGGACGCGAAGGCATCTCGGCCATAGGCCATGTTGTCAAGGGCACGACCCTTAAGTCGTTCCAGGAGATACGAGAAGAGTATGACATGCCCCGGACCCAGTTCTTTCGATATTTGCAGTTCCGCCATGCTATCACACCCGCCCTGAAGGGCCTGGACTCTTTGCCCGAGTTTAGCCCCCTGGAAGCTAAGGTATTCACGGGGGAATTGGAAAGTAAAAAGATATCATCTATCTATCTATCAAACACTAGTTACACATTGCTCAACTTCCCTAGACACTCTGCGGGCTAAGTGGGAGAACGATCTGGGTGCATTTGAGGAGGAAGACTGGAGAGAGGCGCCTGAAGCTCCAAGAGGAGCGGCCATTGCGGTATGCCTCCGATTCATTCAGTTCAAATATTTATATAGGGCCTACTATACCAGGGAACGACTGTGGAGGGCGGACATGATTGCGTCCCCTGATTGTTTGAGATGTGGCAGAGAGATGGTCACCTTTCTACATACAGTGTGGGCGTGTGATGGACTACGAAGGTTTTGGTCGGGAGTGTGGGACTGCTTGTCGGAGGTGTTGGGCTGGGAACTCCCCCGCACGCCACAATTGGGTCTCCTCCATATACTGGAACAGGTGGGGGGAAACGACACTTGTTGTTGTTGGGTCTCACGGTGGCCAAGAGAGACGAAGCCCGAGCTTGGAAGGACCCCAGGCCCCCCCTGTTAGGAGTGTGGAAAAGGGGACTAGACTTTTATATGGGACTGGAGCGCCCGATCTTCGAAGCCAGGGGCTGCCCCCGGAAACATTATAAGATTTGGAAGAGGTGGGCATATTATAGAGGATTGTGGCTGGAACCGCCAACTCATGATGAACCTGATGAAAGACATTTGGACACTGAACCCGGGAGATGAGGAGTACACACACAATGTTTCTTGCTATGCATTTTATTTACAGACTGTCTAGTCGCTGTATAGGGGGTGGGAGGGGGGGGCTTCGGGTGGGGGAAATGGGGGGGGGGGAGAAGAGAGGGGGGACGTAGGGTAGTTACTTTCATTTAAAGGGTTGCTGAATTGCCTGCTATGTGATTATTACTTTCATGCTCAGAGCTCTTCCGGTTTCCGGGACGCTGTGCATATCTTGTAACTTTTCAACAGCACAATAAAATGTTGTTCTGAAAAAAAAAAAAAGACCAGCTTCACAGTTGGCCAGATTAAGATCTACCCATTTGCAAGAGAATTTTTTTTTTATAGATTATTCCTATGCCGCCCCCACCTTGGTTCAATCGATCTTTTCTAACTATAGCATAATTTGGGGGGAGGGCCGTGGCAATATCTGGCCCTGAGCTAACGTCTCAGTTAGAAATAATGCATCCGGCTGTACATCAGTTAAAAGATCAAAAATGTCCTCTTTGTGTTTAGGCAGTGATCTGCAATTCGTACTGAGGAAGTTAAACTGTTTATCATAAACTATATTCATATCAGAGGTCTTGTTCAATGCTTTCCCATTCTCCCCTGTTATACCTAAATGGACATGGGAAGCGGAGAACTTACAATCCGGGCAGTCAGATGAAGAATTGTCTAACAGCAGTGTCTCACAGTTAGCATGGCGTTTGGGTCTGAGTCTAAGTAGATCATCACGGGAATAACTGTAAGCAACAAAATTTCGAGCAGGGGGGGTGGCCCCTGGCCCCGTCCGGGCGCGTCCGGGTAAGCCCGTCCGGGCGCAGACGGGCTTACCTTTGGCCCGTATAAGTAATGCTGCAACAGGGTTGTTCCCGCCCCCGAGTAAAAGGTTTCAGTGCAATTTAAGAGTGTGCACAATAGCAAATATTGTAGTTCATACCAGCCACTTTGCCACCCTAATCAAGCAATAAATCCAGCGAGTGACTGAGAATCCCGCAGCTAAATAGTGATGCAACAGGGTTGTTCCCGCCCCCTGACCTCTGACCCGTGACTCAAGCCCTGTCCCGCCTTCGCTCCCTCCACGTCAAGCTGGAGAACCCGCGGTGGAACGGGGAGCCGGCGGACAGGACAGCCGGCGTCAAAGAGGTGGGGATAAGCTCATAGTAAGTTTAAAATTTCATTAAAAGCCAGAGCAACGTTTTTTAAAATAATAACAATGCAAAAACGAGTAAAAGGTTTCAGTGCAATTTAAGAGTGTGCAAAATAGCAAATATTGTAGTTCATACCCGCCACTTCGCCACCCTAATCAAGCAATAAATCCAGCGAGTGACTGAGAAGCCTGCAGCTAAATGGTGATGCAACAGGGTTGTTCCCGCCCCCGACCTCTGACCCGTGACTCAAGCCCTGTCCCGCCTTTGCTCCCTCCACGTCAAGCGGGAGAACCCGTGGTGGAACGAGGAGCCGGGGGACAGGACAGCGGGCGTCAAAGAGGTGGGGATAAGCTCATAGTAAGTTTAAAATTTCATTAAAAGCCAGAGCAACGTTTTTTAAAATAATAACAATGCCACAACCAGTAAAAGGTTTCAGTGCAATTTAAGAGTGTGCAAAATAGAAAATACTGTAGTTCATACCCGCCACTTCGCCACCCTAATCAAGCAATAAATCCAGCGAGTGACTGAGAAGCCCGCAGCTAAATAGTGATGCAACAGGGTTGTTCCCGCCCCCGACCTCTGACCCGTGACTCAAGCCCTGTCCCGCCTTCACTCCCTCCACGTCAAGCGGGAGAACCCGTGGTGGAACGGGGAACCAGCGGACAGGACAGCGGGCGTAAAAGAGGTGGGGATAAGCTCATAGTAGGTTTAAAATTTCATTAAAAGCCAGAGCAACGTTTTTTAAAATAATAACAATGCCACAACGAGTAAAAGGTTTCAGTGCAATTTAAGAGTGTGCAAAAAAGCAAATATTGTAGTTCATACCCGCCACTTCGCCACCCTAATCAAGCAATAAATCCCATTTACTTAGTTTAGCTATTGTGTGTCTGCTGCCTGTCTCTGAATACACATCTGGGTTGGGTGGCAGCTGGGCTTTGTGCATTCCCTCTGGACAGCCCTACACAAAGGGTGCTTAGTTGTGACTGTTGGGGCATCTACATCCTGATGAGCTAACCTGGACCTAAAAGAAGGGAGGCGCTGACACATCTGAAGGGCTGTATTCCCCCCGGTAGGGAGCCTGGAGCCAAGGCAGGAACAGAGGACATCTGTCTTTGAAGTCTCACCTCACTTCAAAGGCAAAACTGAGTATAAGTTCTCGACCTCTGACACCATGACTTGAGAACACTTCTAGGCTTGTGAAGAGACTGCAAGGAAGAACTGCTGAAAGAACTTCCACTCTGATGCTCTCTTGGAATCTTGCCTTGCTGTCCACTTCTCTTGCTGAGCTGCCCTGGTGTTCTCCTGCCTGGGTGAGAAGGACTGGACCCGCATAATTTGAACCCAAAGTGACTCCAAGGGCTTGCCTGCTTTCCTCCTATTCCGAGTCTCTGGGATAACAAAGACTTAAACTGCCTGCATCTGGATACCACAAGCTGCGAGTCTGCCCTGCCAAGTGGTGCCACCCCAATCCGAATCCCTTGGAAGTGAGACTTCAGGTGCGTCTACCTCCAGAACCCATGCTTCTTCATCTGAACTGGACCAGCCTTTGTGTTAGTTGGAACCAGAGTTCTCGTTATTTCATGGAATTTGAATTGCCTATGGAACCCAGCGCATTGCCTTTGGAATCGATGCATCGCCTACTGTGGGAGCAGCAGCCGTGCCTCGCATTCAGTACCGGCACTTCGCCCTCGGAACCGAAGCATCGCCGCAGTTGCATTGAGAACATCGACGGATCTCATTCACTGTGTGGCTTGACACCGATGCATCACTTCGGCTGCACCATGCATCTTCATCTATGACGACGCATCCCGGATCAAGGTACTCTGGTTCAGCAGGTCCAAGTGGATCCCTGTATCCGGCCCGCGCTCCATCATGGTCAACCTAAACTTTTGACTTTTCCTCAGTCTAGCATGATCAGATACACATTTCAGAGCTTTTTGCTTCTAAGCTCTATTTTGCGTTTATTCTTTATAAATTCATAAGTCAACTTCTACTGGTTTGATTTTTGTCTAGTTTTATTTTTAAAATTAAGCTCTGTTTTTCTAACCTGGTGTGGAGTCTTTTAGTGGTGTTTTCACAGTGTTACCATTTGAAGTGTTACACAAATGCTTTACACATTGCCTCTTAAGTTAAGCCTACCTGCTCTGTGCCAGACTACCAGAGGGTGAGCACAGTATCATTTATGGTGTGTTATAAATTACCCTAATTAGGATTTTGGTTCCTGCTTGGACAGGGTGCATACCTCTGCCAACCAGAAACACAGTTTCTAACATCAGGCTATCAAATCTGTGCTTAAGAGCACATTTTTTCATTTCCATTTTCTCTCCACACACACCACAAAAACAAAGGTGCCAAAACACTGACAAACAAAGCAACCGCTACTATGAAAACAGATTTACTGCATGCTAGGGGCACACTTCCCCACCAACCTGCTCACCTTCAAGTCTGTTTCAAATTGTTCTTTATCCATCTCTCGCTCTCACATTATCTCTCAACTCTCCTCTGTTTATCAGCATCAAAAACATTCATAGGTAACTTAATACCCGTAAACATATTTATTTCAGAAGAAGCCCAGGTTAGATGTGTAGGACATCTAACCTGGGCTTCTACTGAAATTCTATAACGCATATTAGCAAGCTCATTATCGCCTATCTAGCGGCAGTTTCCTGCTGCTAAAACAGTAATAATTTTAACGAGGTTCTTGCTAATATGCCCCATAGTTCTTTGCAACTTTTAGTTGTTGCACGCTGTTTAGATATTTACTATATTGTATTGTAAATCGTGCTTCTAATTTGGGGTTTTCTTACAATTTTAGACTTAGTTTTTTCACTGTGGGAATTTTAATTTTTTTTTATGTGCATCGAGATTTGAGCTCATACATACTAGCCAGCGTCTACATTCTCAGATTGCTGAAGGGAGGAACATAGCTTCTTTTTTTGGCGCCATTTGGGTGGGCCATGTGCAAAAGCAGGACAGGTTTTAGTGCTGCAGCTGATTGTGCTATGTGCTCAGCAGAGGCGCAACTAGAGCCAAATTTCGGGGGGCTAAGAAAAAATTTTGCGGGGGGCTGAACCTTTAATTAGTAGGCAGAGTGGAGCTGCAGGGGCTCTTAGAAGGGGTGAAACAACTGAAAGGCCTAATTAACATTCAAATGGTCTTTTAAAGACCTGTGAAACGTTCGGGTGCGGCTCTGTGTGTGCCCGGGATCTGTCTCATACCGGGCTGCCACACACGATGGGGGGGGGGCTGAAGCCCGGTGAGTTTAATAGGTGTTGCGCGCCTGGTGCTCAGCCCACCATAAAAACAGGGTTGATGCGTGGACGCGCAGGTAAAAAAGCACCATACACTTTTCTGAGCACTTTCCACGCTCCTTAATTGCACTTACATTGTTCTTTACGACTTTTAGTTGTTGCACGCTATTTAGATATTTACTGTACTGTATTGTAAATCGCTCTACTGATATGGGGGTTTTCTGACTTCTTTTGTTAACTGTGTTTTTTTTATTTTTGTAAGTGCATCGAGATGTGAAACTGAGAGCTCATACATACCAGACCGCGTCTACAGTCTCAGATTGATGAAGGAGGGAACATGGCCTCTTTTTTTTGGGGGGGGGGGGACCATTTCGGGTGGTCTACATGCAAAAGCGGGTCAGCGTTTTAGTGCAGATCCTACTATGTGCCCAATCCACCATAAAAACAGGGCCGATGTGGTGCAGGCACACCTAAAGCAAGCGCGCCTGCCCTTGCCATGTCCCCTGTCCGTTTGGATTTAGCCCCCATACAGTATACCTCTTTGGAACTATTGAAATTGACCCGACCATTTAGAATGACTGCTGTCACATTGGCCGTAGCCTAAGTGAATGTCCTTTGTGCTAAGTGTGGGTTTACAGACCTGGCTTCATTGGCATCTAACTCTAAAGGGAGTGAGATTCTGCAATCCACTCATGTGGCACACTTTTATTCCCTTAATTGTCGTTGGCTAGTCAAACACAAGTTAGAGTTTTTTGACAATTTGACTGATTACCTGTCAGATGCAATTTTTCAGTCTGGAGCATGGTTGACAGAAAGTTTGGTGCCTGGTGTATCGACAGCTATCCCCCAAGGATATGTGATTGTTAATCGCGAAGGGGGGTGAAGGAGGGGGAAGGGGGTGGTATTGCCATCATTATTAAACTGCCTATCATTTGCACACTTACTATTGCAGGAAGTGAGTCAGCGTCTTCTCCCTTGTCCTTTCCAGCAACTTTACCTTAGCTAGTCTCTTGATATATTTTCCACTGTGCCCAGCTTTAAACTTTATAGCCTCCTTAGCAGATATACTGCTATCTCTAATTATTCATACTTTACAGTTATTGGGGATCTCAGTCTCTATTTCGAGAATGTTGCATGTCCAATGACAGCCGCACTGGTCACAGATTTAGAGGCCCTCCAATTAGTTCAACTGGTTAGTGCCTCTACTCCTATACTGGGACACAAGCTGGACCCTATTTTGTCGCATTTACCTCTCTTTGTGGGGATTTCCCCTTTCCCTCTTCTTTGGTCAGATCATTTTGCCATATCTTTTCAGATTATTTTGACCATATCAGAGCCTGCATCTATTTCTGGTCAGTCGGTTAGGACACCGAAATGGGCAAAGGTGACCTCTGCTGCTTTCACTCAAGTCCTGGATATGAATCACCCTACCCTCAATGACTGTGTAGAAACAGGCAATTCTCAATTAGAAGGGTGGATGACTGGTTCACTTGATCAAATTGCACCTTTGGCTACTCACACTATCAAAAGAACTAAACCTTCGGTGGAATGGTTTAGTGATGAGGTGCTAATTCTAGAAAAAAAAAATGCTTAGAACGTATCTAGTATAGAAACTTTCACCATTTTCATAAAGCCAATTATCGAGTGGCATTGACGGAATATCACAGACCCATTAGGGTTACAGGTGGTAATTTTTATGTTGGTAAAATCGAGACAATATGATTTACAATGTGCTCTGTTGGGTGATGTAATTGCTTAGCAAACAAGTAAATTCAACATTGGAAAGCACAGCAGTGTCATTTCTAAATAGCAATCATGCACTTTAAATAGTCTGATCAAGAATGGGAGTCAAAACACACACCAAACAATATTTTGTTACATTTTCTATACATATTAGAGTCCCTCCAGTCGTGCATGGTAACCCTCAGGAAAAATGTGAGGAGCTGGCAGACTTCTTTCACTCTAAAATAGAGAAGATCTTGTCCTTTTTGCCGGTGACGTCACAGAATTTGGAGGTGGGTTTTGGCCCAGTAACATGCCCTTTTGAGCTGTCCTCCTTTGGCCCTTTTACGGAGGAAGAGGTTGTAAAAGTCCTGAAAGTGATGAAGAGCGGGTCGCCTAGTGACCCGGTGCCTATGAAATGGCTCAAACAAGTGGCCAACATTCTTTCCACCCCGCTTACGGACCTTATCAATCTTTCCCTCTCTCAGGGTACGGTGCCCCAGAGTTGGAAAAAAGCAGTTGTTAAAGCACTGCTGAAAAAACCGGGCTTGGACCCTTCCAATTTGGCCAATTTTAGGCCCATTTCACTTTTGCCCGGGTTTTCCAAAATTGCAGAAAAATTGGTCAATCGCCAGCTCTCACACCATCTTGAATTCCATCGTTTGTTGGGAGACTCCCAGACTGGCTTTCGCCCTGGTCAGGGGACGGACACGGCCTTATTGGCAGTGGTGGAGGAAGCAAGGAGCATTCTTGATTCAGGGGGGTCAGTGGCAGTGATCCTCCTGGACTTGAGTGCTGCCTTCGACACCGTTAGTCATCAGGTGCTCCTCCAACGTCTGTCGGAGGTGGGCATTACGGGAATGGCCCTGAAGTGGCTTGAGTCCTTCTTCTCAGACCGTTTTTATCAAGTCTGGGAAGGGGCAGAGCAGTCGACCTCGTTCCCTCTTCAATGTGGAGTCCCCCAGGGCTCATCTTTGAGCCCTACTTTATTTAATGTTTATATGACTCCACTTGAAAGAGTGGTCTCGCCTTCAGGTGTGAAGATCATCAGCTACGCTGATGATACTCAGCTGGTAGTAGGTTTGACCCAGCTGACGGAACGACCAGAGGTTCTTCACGACTGTCTTGCCAATGTACATCGGTGGATGTCCCACTCTGCTTTGAAGCTCAATGGAGAAAAAACTGAGCTGATGTTGCTTGGCAAATCCAGGCCTTCACTCATAGCTAGTTGTTGGCCACAGTCCTTGGGCGTTCCACCATCTCCTAAGAAGGAGATCAAGAGCTTAGGAGTATGGTTGGAAGAAGATCTGTCCTTCAGGACACACGCCAGGAAGACAGCGGGATTTGTTTTGGCCTGCTGTGGTCAGCTCGCAAGGTGTTACCGTTGCTCCCTGATTCATCAAGGAAACTTCTGATCCGTGGTCTTATTTTGTCTAGACTCGATTATGGGAACGCGTTGTTCCTCGGTGCCCCGAAGTCGACTTTTAAGACCCTCCAACAGGTTCAGAATGCAGCCGCTAGACTGCTGATGATGGTCCCTAGGAGACAATCAGCTGCTTCGGCCCTGAAAACTCTTCACTGGCTCCCTGTTAAGGAGCGGGTGAAATTCAAATCCTTATGCACTGCACTCAAAATCCTGCATGGGAGGGGCCCCTCCATTTTGATTAATATGGCACGTCCATATACGTCCACACAGGCTCTTCGCTCTGACCAAAAACACCTGCTTCAGTCAGCCAGAGTCAAAAGAGCTCGTTCGGGTGGCCGGCGTTTCTCGGTGCAAGTGGCGGCACTGTGGAACTCCCTGCCCCTTAAGATACGCTCAGAGCCTAACATCCTGCACTTTAGGAAACTCCTCAAGACCCATCTGTTTCCGGTGTAGTGGCTGTGTTTGAGTCTTTTTCCTTCGCTGTGTCCAGCGCCGGGATGCCCCTGGGTAACTGAGCGCGTTATAAATTTCACAATAACAAGAATAATAACAATATTATTTATAATGGTTGATTTTATATAGGACTGTCACATACATAAATAGCAAAACAAACAACATAACGTGACTTTAGAGAGCCATGTGACAAAGTGCATGCGTGATATAAACACAAATAACCAGAGTACAAATTACATCGAAGTATAAACAATACATGTGGGTGTAGGTCTGTCCTTTTTATTCCGAAGGTTCTACAATCACTCTTTAGACAGCTTTCTTCTTAGATTAAGGGTGATGAGATTATGGACATGGACTAATCAAGAAGCGTCAACTTTTTCACCCAAAGTGTATGTCTAAATCAATATATGTCACGGCTGGTCTTCTTCAGGATTGGTCTATAGCATGTGGACAGCGTACACTGATTTATGAATACACATAGCTCCCCAAAGTCACGTTGTTTGTGTTTGTTTTGCTATTTATGTATGTGGATCATATGGCTTATACCCAGCTTCTCAGGGACACGATCAATCAATCAATAACATTTGTAGAGTGTGCTACTCACCGTAGGGGTCTCAAGGCGCTGGGGGAGAGGGTGCCGCTACTGCTCGAAGAGCCAGGTCTTGAGGTGTTTCCTGAAAGTGAGGTGGTCCTGGGTCAGTCGTAGGTGGGTAGGGAGGGAGTTCCATGTCTTGGCCGCCAGGTAGGAGAATGATCTTCCTTCGGCGGTGGTTCTGCGGATCCGTGGGACGGTGGCGAGGGCGAGGCTGGCGGATCGGAGTTTGCGTGTTGGAGTGTAGAACGTAAGGCGGTTGTTGAGGTATTCAAGACCAATGTCGTGGAGCGCTTTGTGTGCGTGGGTTAGGAACCTGAACGTGATCCTTTTGTTGACGGGGAGCCAGTGCAGGTCTCTCAGGTGGGCTGATATTTGGCTGTGGCGGTGGATGTCGAGGATGAGTCTTGCGGATGCGTTCTGTATGCGTTGGAGTCTTTTCTGAAGTTTGACTGTGGTTTCTGCGTATAGGGCGTTTCTATAGTCTAGTCGGCTGGTGGCGAGGGCCTGGGTGACCATCTTTCTAGTTCCGGTAGGGATCCATTGGAAGATCTTGCGGAGCATGCGCAGGGTGTTGAAGCATGAGGATGAGATGGCGTTGACTTGCTTGGTCATCGTGAGAGAGGAGTCCAGGATGAATCCCAGGTTTTGTGCGTGGTCAGTTGGGGTCGGTGCGGTGCCCAGTGCTGTGGGCCACCAGGAGTCATCCCAAGTGGATAAGGATGGTCCATTCAGCGACGTTTTTCATTCCTTCCCGGAGGTTGAGTTTGGCGGTCGCTGGGTCTTTGGTGAGGGAGAGCATCAGCTGGGTGTCGTCGGCGTATGAGATGATGTTGAGGTTGTGTTTGCGTGCGCTGGTGGCGAGGGGGCTCATGTAAATATGGAAGAGGGTTGGGCTGAGCGATGAGCCTTGGGGTACTCCGGTGATCCAGTCCAGGGCGTTATCTTGGATCCCGGTGTTGTGGAGGCGGGACATTAGGGTAAGATGGCAGACTGTATCAAAGGCGGCTGAGAGGTCCAGGAGGATGAGGGAATTTGTTTCCCCAATGTCAAGTAGGGTCCTGATGTTGTCGGAGGCTGCGATGATGGCGGTCTTGGTGCTGTGGTTGGCTCAAAATCGGGACTTGGATGGGTCGAGAGATCCATTGGCCTCGAGGAATGCGGTCAGCTGTTTATTGACTATCTTCTCGATAACTTTTGTGAGGAAGGGAAGAAGGGAGATGGGGCGGAAGTTCTTGAGGTTGCTGGGGTCCGCTGTGGGTTTCTTCAGTAGGGCGTTGATCTCTGCGTGCTTCCAGCTCTCCGGGAAGGTGGCAGACGCGAGGGAGTTGTTTATGACGTTCCGTAGGTGGGGAGCGATGATGGTGTCTGCTTTGTTGAAGATGTGGTGAGGGCATGGGTCGGAGGGAGAGCCGGAGTGGATGTTGTTCATAGCGTGGGCTGATGGGAGTCCAAGCGCTGAGGGTGGTTGTAGGGGGCATTGGTTCGGGGGCTGGGGGCGGAGTCTGGGCACAGAAGCTGTGGTGAATATTGGCGATCTTGCGGTGAAAGAACGTGGCGAGGGAGTTGCAGAAGTCTTGCGATGGTGTGATGTCGTTGCTGCTGGCACTGGGATTAGAGAGCTCTTTTACGATGCTGAAGAGTTCCTTGCTGTTGTGTGTGTTTATAGCCAGACTTTGTTTATGTTTGGTGGTGTGGATCAGCTGGTGATGTTTGCGGGTGGCGTTCCTGGGGGCTGTCATGTTTTCTGTCATCTGCTTGCAGCGCCAGGTTTTCTCAAGGGTTCGGCAGGATTCCTTTGATTCTTTGAGGTCGTCGGTGAACCATGTTGTTTTCCTGTTGCCGGGCTTGCTTGGAGGGTTCTTCAGTGGAGCAATGGCGTTGGCGCGGTCGATGATCCACTGTGTGAGGTTGCGGGCTGTGTCATTGGTGTCAGTAGTGTTGATTGGAGGGTTCTGGCTCAGAGATGTGGTTAGCTGGTCTGCGGTGACTTTGCTCCAGCATCTGGGGGGGATCTGTTGCGGGCGGCGGCGGGATGTGGTCTTCTTAAAGGTGAAGTGGATGCAGTTGTGGTCGGTCCAGTGTAGTCCGGTGGAGTGGCTGAAGGTAACGTGGCTGCTGGCGGAGAAGATGGGGTCGAGCGTGTGGCTGGCGTAGTGGGTGGGGGTGTTCACCAGTTGCTTGAGTCCGAGGTTGTCGAGCAGGGTGGTGTTGTTGTTGTCATTGTTGTTCTCCAGGTGGAAGTTCAGGTCCCCTAGGAGGATGTAGTCTGATGAGGCGAAGGCATGTGGGCTGATGAAGTCGGCGATGACTTCACTGAATTGTGTGCGTGGGCCCGGGGGTCTGTAGATGAGGGTTCCACTGAGGGTGGTCTTGGGGTTGGACCGGATCTGGAAGTGTAGGTGATCGGCGGCGGTGAGGACATCTTCGGAGTTGGTCGCGACGCTGATGGTGTTCCTGTGGATGATGGCGATTCCACTTCCGGTTTGGTTGACGCGGTCCTTTCGGGTGATCTTGTAGCCGTCCAGGATGGCTATGGCGATGTCAGGGGCTGAGGAGGCGTTCATCCAGGTTTCTGTGAGGAAGGCGAAGTCTGGTGCTGTTGTGTCGAGGACGTCCCAGAGTTCGACGGCGTGCTTGTGGATGGAGCGGGTGTTAAGCAGGATGCACTTGAGGTGGTTGTTGTTGTTGCCTGGTCCGGGTAGTGTGGTGCAGGTTCGGACGCCGGTGAATTTGCAGGTTTGGCAGGAGAAGGGTCCGTGGGTGCGCTTCGGAGTGGCTTGGTAGCAGGCAGATGGTCAGCTGGTGTTGAGTGCGAGGAGGGGTCGTACTTCCGTCGGGTTTCTTGGTTTCAGCGGGGGCCAGGGGTTCTGGCGCTGGGCGCGGTCCAGGCACGGACGGGCGCAGACGGCTTGCCTTTGGCATGCCTTCTGCGTGCCAGCGGCTTTCCCGCTGCGCGGCCTCCATATGAGGGGCTGAGGGAGAGAGTGGGGCGGCGAATGGGGCACCAGGGGAGGCAGCGACGGGAAGCGGGAGGGAGGGGAGCGGGAGGGGGGGTGGTACAGAAGAGATAAACAGGGGGTCGGGGGGAAACGGCACAAAGGGCATGAGGGGTGGCAAACAAGAGCAGCAATGTAAATGTAAATGTATAGGCATTTATATAGCGCACTACTTACCCGTAGGGTCCAAAGGCGCTTCGACCGCTGCGAAACCCTTCCTGGCTTCCCTGAGAGATGGTTCCTTAATGGGTATCTCCAGGGTGAGACCAGGCATCCCCGGCGGTCTGGTGGGGCCGTTAGTGAAGATGAGGCAAGCTAATGCCCAGAGTTGCCGAGTGTGATCGCTGATCAGAGTGGGCACCGAGGCGAGAGAATTATCGAGTCCGCTGACCCTGGTCCAGAAACCTGCCGCGCCGGGAATCGAACCCTGGTCCCGGGCCGTCCTCTGCTCTTGGGTCTGCCGCCTCTAACCAGTGAGCCACACTACTTCACAACAGTAACAGTAACAACGGCAACAGTAACAGAAGGTGACAGCAGCAGTAGCAGAAAAGAGACAAAAGTAAATTAACTCTAAAAAACCGAGGAGAGCAGCACAGGACGGATTCAGGCAGCAATCCTGGTCACAGCAGGTGGCAGCAGCGGCACAGGAAGACCGTGTGGCAGCTGAGGGGGGCGACCTACCTGGTGGCAGGGTCAAGGATCGCTCAGGATTACCTCATTAATGGTAAAATTATCATTAATGGTAAAATCAAGGCGGATCAAAACTCCTCTTGTGAACTCTTCTTAATTGGAAAGTTGCGGTCATCGCTAGATAGAGTTTCAGAGACCGCGCCGCTGTCAGAGAAACGTTGCAATGCCACTGCTCAGGTTCTTCTTTGATAAAGTGGCCTCCATTTATTCCACCTTCCCTAAGAGAGTAGGAGTCAGTGCTTGTCTCACTGTGTGGTTTAAACCCTCAGATGACAGTTCGGGCCTTTCCACTTTTAAACCTACATCAGTTGAGGAATTGCTCCTGTTAGTGTAGTTGTTAAATCAGGTGCCAATGTCTACACTGCATCTCCTGCTGTCCTGGAACCAGGACCGTAACAAACACCCCCGCAGCCCCCGCGGTGCGTGGGGCCCCCCAGTGTCCAGTACATGAAGAGGGCCCTCAGCTCATCTGCAGAGCCGGGGAGCTGTGAGAGAGACAGGCTCTAAAGCAGCAGCTGCAGGATGAAGCCTGCTCGGAGCCCTCCGCACTGACTGAAGAGAAACAAAGTAACAAGTTACATTGTTTCTCTTCAGTCAGAGCCCGGCTGAAACAAGGATGGGGACCCTCAGCAGGACACAGGCCAGGCAGGGCAATCTGGAGAGCTGTGTCCTTCTACATTGAACTAGCATGGATTCAAAATATGCCCCCTTTCAGCCATATATTCAATCCGACCCAGAGAACCAAATGCGATACTTTTTAGGTCGAAGGCCTAAAAGGCTGCGCTTGCGCAGTCTTAGGCCGGAGATTTAATGACTCTTAGTAGCGCAGAAGGTCCCGCCTCCCTGCCCTGTCTCTCCTTCATTGGCTGGCTTCCTAAACGGAGGCCAGCCATTGGAGGAGAGATCCGTCACTCCGATGTAGCCCCGTCCTTTTCGGATTTGGGGTCGTAATTTTTGATGTTCTTTAGACAGTGACGTTGTCTGTCACTCAGAACATCAAAACCACACCCACAAATCCTAAAAATCCGGAAGCTTGTGTCCGCCATTTTGGATCCTTCGCAGTGAAGGTAAGATCGTGTCTGTTTCCCTCCATGCCTTCTTCCCCCTGTCTGTTTCCCGCCCCCCCTCCCGCTCTCCGTGTATTTTTGCTGTTCGTTTGTGCCTTCTTTCCCCTGTCTGTTTCGGTGGGCGTCTCTGCGTCTCCCTCTGTCTGTTTCCCGCCCCCCTCCCGCTCTCCGTGTATTTTCGCTGACTGTTTGGGCGTCTCTGCGTCTCCTCATCACGGACAGAATCACCCCGGCGGCCGCCAACTGCACCGCTGAGCTCTCACGGGCCACCAATGACAAATATGGGCAGTCCGGCAGAGTCAGCGTTTGGGCGGGTATAGACCGCCAGCCGCCCCACGCCTCTCCTTTCATTCGGCCCGCTCACCACCCAGGGGCCCCCGGGCAGCCGCGAAACTTGAGGCCCCGGCGTGCCTCGCTATACCAGGCCCCAGAGCCTCTCTCGCCGCCAGCAGGACCGGGGACCGTTCTGGACACTCCGGGACCGGATCGTTCAGCACCCCGCATCTTCGGCTGCACTGTTGCGGAGGCTGTAAACTGGGAGAGCCGCCGGCTCCAACAAGAGAACTGCCAGCGGAGACCCAGAAATACGGAGGGGCTCCTGCATTGCTTGACTGCCCACGAGGGTAGATTGGCCCACGGAAAAGGAAATCAGCCCGGTTGCACCGTGTTGGGTGGGCCGTGAGGACGGGCCTGGACCTGTGCTGAGCCCAGAGGCTGATTGAGAAAGGGCAAGAGACACCCAGTAGCCCGTCCAAACCAGAACGATTCGGCGATCGCTTTGGGACCACAGACTGGAGGCGGCGAGATCGGTCAGGTGAGCTCGTGTGGGGCTGGGGAGCATGACAAACAAGGTGTGTGTTGTGCTAACATGAGGTTAGAGATGTAAAGCTGTCTCTGGAGGCCTCTCCCTCCGGTCAGTGCCTCCTGCCTCCAGACGCTGCTCCCCGGGTCCCTCAGGTGAGCCTGGCCTCTAACCCCTTGCCAGCATCCCCTTGGGGGGGGGGGGGATCACTTCCGGCCACTGTGGGAGAGTGCTGTGTTGTGCTAACATGAGGTTAGAGATGTAAAGCTGTCTCTGGAGGCCTCTCCCTCCGGTCAGTGCCTCATGCCTCCAGACGCTGCTCCCCGGGACCATCAGGTGAGCCTGGCCTCTAACCCCTTGCCAGCATCCCATTGGGGGGGCTCACTTCCGGCCACTGTGGGAGAGTGCCTGGGTGGGATTTGAACTCTGTGAGGGATGTTAGGGCTGTGAGAGCTGCGTGGGCTGTGAGAGCTTTGTGGGCTGTGAGAGCTGTGTGGGCTGTGAGAGCTGTGTGGGCTGTGAGAGTTGTGTGGGCTGTGTGGGCTGTGTGGGCTGTGTGGGCTGTGTGGGCTGTGAGGGCTGTGTGGGCTGTGTGGGCTGTGAGGGCTGTGAGGGCTGTGTGGGCTGTGAGAGCTGTGTGGGCTGTGAGCTGTGAGGGCTGTGAGAGCTGTGTGGGCTGTGTGGGCTGTGAGAGCTGTGTGGGCTGTGTGGGCTGTGAGAGCTGTGTGGGCTGTGAGAGCTGTGTGGGCTGAGAGCTGTGTGGGCTGTGAGAGCTGTGAGCTGTGAGAGCTGTGTGGGCTGTGAGAGCTGTGTGGGCTGTGAGAGCTGTGTGTGCGTGGGTGGCTCTGTGTGTGGGTGGCTCTGTGTGTGGGTGGCTCTGTGCGTGGGTGGCTCTGTGCATGGGTGGCTCTGTGCGTGGGTGGCTCTGTGCGTGGGCAGCTCTGTGCGTGGGCGGCTCTGTGCGTGGGTGGCTCTGTGTTGGTGGCTCTGTGTGTGTGTGTGTGTGTGTGTGGGTGGCTTTGTGTGTGTGTGGCTCTGTGTGGGTGTAAATGCAATAGGTCATGCCTATGCGAGCGATTAAGCTAATGGCATTGTAAATGACAATGCCATTATTGAACGATTAAGCTATTGGCAATGTAAATGACAATGCCATTTATTTATGATAATAAAAAACAATTCTCTGTTTATATCTCACTACCTCACAACATCCCTCTACCTCACTACCTCACTCTTTACTACCTCAGTCTCTATCTACCTCACTCTCTCTCTCACTACCTCACTCTCTCTATTTCAATACTTCACTCGCTCTCTCTATCTCACTACCTCACTCTCTCTCTGCTAATGCAATAGGTATCACATATGCAAAAAACAAAGCTAATGCCAATACAAATGACAATGCCATATGGCGTATTTTTTTTAGACATTGTATTTTATCGATAGTAGATAATTGCTATTTGTTTCTTTAAGAAATATAGATATTGTTTAGCTGTTTTTTTAATTGATTCCTCAGGACAAAAGTGTTTAGGAGATAGTAATGTTTTGCATTTAATATGACTGTGTGTGCACATTTTACATTTCAATTCCATGTAGCGATATCTTTAGTTGACTCTAGACTTCATCGTCTGTGCTGCGAACTACAGGTCAGGGTAAATTGTTTTATATTTCAAGTTCTTTAGACGGGTATGTATGTTGTTGTTGTTTTCGTTCAGAGGTAAGCCATTTTGTTTTTTTTTCTAATCTTATGTTTATTCTCTTTTCTAGGTTCAACATGGCCCGTGGTGATTCCCTTCAGCCATGTGCACCGCTGTGCACGGAGTTGTTCAGACAGGTATGTATGTTGATTTTAGTATATGTTAGAGGTCAGATCAACAAATTTAATTAGGCTGTGCGCAATTAAGTCTGTGTCAACGCCAGTTGACCAGCCACCTGTTTAACTATGTTAGAGGTAAGGCATATTTTTATTTTTACACTGCACTGTCCTTTTACTGCTGCACTCTCTCCTCAGCCTCTCACTGCACCATCCCTTCACTCTCTCCTCAGCGCCACTATACCGTCTCTTCGAACTCTCTCTCTCTCACTACCTCACTCTCTCTCACTACCTCACTCTCTCTTTCACTAACTCACTATCTCACTCACTACCTCACTATCTCTCACACTACTACATTATCTCTCGTTCACTCTCTCTCTACCTCAATCTCTACTTCACTACTCAACTCTCTCTGTCTCACAGCATCACAATATCACTACCACAGTAACTATCTCTCTAACACACTACTTCACAACTTCACTCTCTCTATCTCACTACCTCACTCTCTCTACATCACTACCTCACTCTATCTATTACTATCTCACTATCTCACTCTCACTGCCTCACTATATCACGACACTCTCAAAAATTCACTACAACACTCTCACTACCTCACAACTTCACTCTCTCTCTAACTCACTACTTCACTCTCTCTCTATCTCACTACCGCACTCTCTCTCTCTCAAATACACTAACTCACTTTCACTCTCTCATACACTACCTCACTCTCTCTCTAGCTCACTACTTCACAACATTGCTCTGTTTCTATCTCAATACAGAACAACAAATCTCACCCTCACTACCTCATTCTTTCACTACCTCACTCTCTCTATCTCTCACTATCTCACTCTATATCTACTTCACTCTCCCACAAAACAAAAATAACTACATCACTACTCAAATTATATCTATAACATTATCTCACACTCTCTCACTAACTCTCTCCATAACATCACTCTATCTATTTCGATATCACTCTCACTACCTAACTATAACACAAGTCACTCACTCAAAAAATAACTACAACTCTCTCGCTGACTCACTCTCTATCTCACTAGCTCACAAGTTCACTCTCTCTCTCCAACTCACTACGTCACTCTCTATCTCACTAAATCATTCTCTCTCTTTCTATCTCACTAAGTCACTTTCACTCTCTTACACTACCTCAATCCTTCTCTACCTCACTACGTCACATCACTCATTGTTTCTATCTCACTACCACCAAAAATCACTCTCCATCACTAACTCACTCTTTCACTACCTCACTCTCTCTCTCACTACCTCACTCTCTTTCTATCTCACGAAGTCTCTTTCACTACCTCACTCTATCTCACTACCTCACTCACTGTTTGTATCTCACTACCTCAGAACATCCCTCTACCTCACTCTTTCACTACCTCACTTTCTCTGTCTCTCACTACCTCACTCTCTATCTACCTATTTCTCACTACATAACTCTCTACCTCACTACTCCACTCTATCTCACTATCTCACAATTTCTCTCTCTCAAAACATCACTACCTCACTCTCTCACTACCTCACTCTCTAGCTCACAACCTCACAACTTCACTCTCTTTCTCTAACTCACTACCTCATTCACTCTCTATCTCACTACCTCACTCTTTCTGTCTCACTAACTCACTTTCACTCTCTTTCACGACCTCTTTCTCTATCTCACTACATCACAACATCACTCTATGCTTATATCTCACTACCTCACAACATCCCTCTCCCTCACTACCTCACTCTTTACTACCTCACTCTCTATCTCACTACCTCACTCTCTATCTACCTCACTCTCTCCACTACCTCACTCTCTCTCTATTTCAATACCTCACTCGCTCTCTCTATCTCACTACCTCACTCTCTCTCTGCTAATGCAATAGTTATCACATATGCAAAAAACAAAGCTAATGCCAATACAAATGACAATGCCATTTATTTAGGGATACAAAAAAGATACAAAAATAATGAGCAATACCAATAACTCTACCTATAATATTGACGAGACCATTGCATTGTAAATGCTTGTTAGAAGAGTTACCTTCACCTTTGTATTCTACAGTAAAGCAGCATCATTGTCGTGGTGTCACCAGGGCCTTAAGTGGATGCTTTTTCAATAATATATACAAACCATAGTTGGTGCTTATTTATATTATGCAGCTAACAACCATTGACAAGGCCAATAGTCCTGACTTGTATGTATGATGTTACTTGTTGTGTCATGTATCTGGATGCAATGACAAAAACAGCAAAATACAAGTTGGGTGACACTACGCAAAGCGCAGATTTTTAGCTTACATGTTTTTAAGCCACACCCTTAATTACATTGGCCACACCCCTATGAGAGACCCCTCAGTTTTTTCATCCCACTTAAAACCTTAATTCTACTTCATCTATCATTCACCCGTCAATGCTCGTGTGTTAGCTTTGCCAATGCTTGTTTACCCCTGACAGAATTCATGTAGGCAGGAACGTCAATAGAGAGAGGCTAAGAACGGGATAAGGGTTCAACTCTGGTGTCATGGAGGCCAAAGGGCGAGCGTTGTCACTTCCTCACACCGTGCATTTTGTTGTATTAAAGATGGGACAAGTCTCTTCAGGCAAGACTGGTGTGGTGTAGCCTTACTGGATGTGATGTCACTTGTTGTTGCCTTTCAGGAAAAGGGCATTTTATCAATGCTTGCGATTTTCATGGGTAACAAATGTGTGTTTTGTTTGTGTTTATATGAGTGACGGGGGCTTGACGTAGGGGTCACCCCCGTTATGCCCTAGATGACTTAATTGGAGAGTTGATGAATAACCAACATTAAAGTCCAAGGCCTCTGTTACACTTGGACCGGTAATCCAGGCTCAGGCGTAAAGTAAACGTGTTTGCACAAACAGGATTATTATTTGTTGACAAATTCTGAACACACTTCTGGGGACAAATTTCTTCAGGTGAAACTCCATGAAATGTGTGCACGAAAAAAGTTAAAGACGCCAGATCTGCGAGCTTTGAACGGGAGAAATTGCTTGTTCCTGTCTTGTTCCACGGTTCGACAGGCAGAACTATGGATGGGGGAGTCGTTCTCAACGGAGAAAACTTGAACACCGCGGTTTGACTGCACAGTATTATACTGAATTAGAGGATGAACATCCCCAAAAGCGTGCACCATTAATATTGCCAGGCTATCGGTTGCGGGTTTGTGTACAATGATTAATGCTGCTGCCCTGCACATGTGGTCAGTGGTCTGTCTCCGGCCGCATCTGTTTCACAGCTGGAATTTGGCAGGGCGGGGCGACTGAAAACTTTAGAACACATTATTTACTTTTTGTGTAATTTGAAGGGAAACCAGTTTTGAAGCTATTTCTTTAGTAACTTCTGAAAAAACTGAATGTGTTAGCGGAATGAATATAGACTAGTAAGTATCCAACTGAGTGCCTCTTTTTTGACAAAGGTGCTTAATAGATGGAACACTACAGTTTTAATCAGCTATGACCATAAAGCGCCAACCCAATCAAAAACAAAATTTTAAAAAAACATACAAGACTTCAAAGTCATATTCATGTTCACCCAAACTATTTGCATTTCCTAAATCCTCCCCTTCCGCGACTATCAAAGAGAACCCATGTGTGAAACTTCTAGCCGACCTACCAATGGGAGATGTTTCTCCTTTGCCCCACCCCCTCAACATCCCTTCCAAGGGAGACAGGAACAAATGGCAGGGTTTAGAAACAGAAGCACATGGCTTTACTGCCCTAGAAGGCACGACTGGTCAAAGGTTCACTAGAGGCCAATGACAACAAGGGGGGTCGGGTGGGGAGGTTAGGGGGGTGCTGAGGAGCTCTTTCAGGGGATACATGTTATGTAGATTTGCGCAAAAAATCAAAACATTAATTCCATATAGGCAGAACTAAAACCCAACCTCAGGTCAACGCTGCAAGTGTTTTTGTGCCAGAAAAATGTTATCGTTTGTCAGCGAAATAACACCACCCCTCCCTGATTTAAAAGGAGACCCTCTGTTTTGGCTAAAATGCTCAAGACTTTCACCGCTTTAAATCCTCCCTTCGTCCATATCATATGGTGAATAACATCCAGGAATAAATAGAGCACCCAACGCTTCTGATATTAAAATGCGCCTCCTAGATGCTTCCACATATGGGCTCCCGGGAGTAGTCACAAATTTACAATTGAAATCACCCTACAAGCTGCTTAAACGTTTTTGTTAGCGTTTTTATCCAGTGACATGTTTAGGATACTACTTTCTACTGTGAGCTTGACCTGTGAGCCCCGAGCTACACACATGTTTGTGTCATGTGGACTCAGTCATTCAGCGTTTTGGGGTTAATTTTCACATGAATGTACCCCTTTGAAATGCAGAGGCCCTCCAGTGGCGAGCCCACCTCTGCAGCCCTTTGCCCCCTTAATGAAGGGGCCCTGGTTATCATGCGAAGCGCTTTGAATGTTTAATTTATTTATGAGGAGCTCCGCTCGTCATCAGCACAGCTCAACTGTGCATCATGACGAGCTGAGCTCGTCATGAGCATCGAAAGGGTTATGGTGCTTTGCCATGGGAATTGGTTGCATGGAGTTCAACTTGCATCAGGAATGGGGGCTCTGGGGCAAACAAAAATTCTTCAGCTCCTTTGGTTACATTTAGGGACACAAAGGGACGCTGTGCACGGAGGCTAGAGAACCCCTCCGACCGAGATTATGACCTTTGGAAGACTCTCTCCTGAATGGTCTCTCGGTTGGTGGCCAGAAAAGCTTGGCCATCCACCTGTCCCAGTGGAAAAAGCCAGAAATCTGGGAGTGATTTTTGACAACAAGCTGGTTTTTGACCTCCACATTAATAAGGTTGTGTCATCTTCATTTTTCATTTTGAAAAAGATTAAGAAGTTGCTACCTTACCTCCCTCCGTCAGCTGGGAAGACCCTGGTTTCTACCTTAGTCTTCTCAAAAATAGATTATGGGAACGCTCTCTTCCTCCATACTCAGAAGCGTGTCATAACGAAGCTGCAATCCATTCAGAACGCGGCTGCCAGGACTCTTCTCAACATCCCTCGCAGCAAATCTACCACTCTTGGTATTCGTCAGCTTCATTGGCTGAGAGTTGAGAGCCGCGTTAAATTCAAGGCCCTCTGTATTGCTTATAAGGCCATACATGGCATAGGACCCAGGTTCCTGATCGAAGCCTTTCAGCTGTATACTCCCAGAAGGCAATTAAGATTGGCCAATACCAGTCTCCTGCCGGTGCCACGTACAAGATCAGTCACAGGGCGACAGGCGTTTTCTCGTGGCCACTCCAAAACTTTGGAACCTCTTGCCAATTGCCATTAAAGCCGCTCCGAATCTGATTAGTTTTCGTAGGCTTTTGAAAACATGGTTGTTTAACCAGTGAGAAGACGGTAGGATGATGAACTTCAGTTGCTCCACAGCGCCGAGACACCCTCGGGTATTTGTCGCGCTATAAAAGTTGCGTAAATAAATAAATAAATAAATAAGCATGAGAGCAGTGTCCTGATTGGAAGGAGTGGCCTGTCTCTGCTCTCCACGGTGCTATGGAGGCCTGCAGTTGATCTAACCCACCTGTCTTAAGACAGCTGGGTTAGATGTTTCAAAGTGCGCATGCCTGCCTGGCCGTCGCAAGACAGACGGACCAAAACAATCCACCCTCCTCCCAATCCCTGTTGCTGTCATTCAGCAGCTGCCTCGCCTTCGTCCTGCCGCTAGTTCAGTATGGGAGAATGTCAGGATGAAAAATAAAACGGTAATGATGAATTACCATTTTATTTTTCATCTCAGTGCATTTAAGTGGGTTTACGCTCCTCCGCTCCAATGGAGGAGCCGATCCTGCTGGCAGATGTCAATCACCAGGCAAGGATGTGCATGTGCAGAATGGCTTATCTCCAAGACCAGAGACAGGGGCACGCTGCACCATAAGGATTGCCTGCCTCCCTTTCAAAGTCATGAACCACCAAACCCCAAAATATCCAACCAAGAAGCTTTCCTTTTCTGGATGCTCCCACTCACTACACTGCGAAGGTGAAGACCATTCTCCATCCTACTCTTTGGGAAAAATCCACACTCCACACCCAGAATAACCAGGTACTCTGACCCACTGTCTGTGAACACACAACATCACCAATGGGAATCCCTGTCATGAAAAGGTTTGTTTTTTCTTCTGCTCTGTAGTTTGACACATAAAATGTGATGCCGCTGTAGCCATCACTCATACTGGCCATCTTTGAAACCAATGCACTCTGTGATAGTCTGACTTGTTTCTACCACCCACAAACATCGATGAGTTGTGGTTCAAAAGTCCTACCACCAGGGATCTGGGTACAACCAGCCTCAAATACCCTCGTGTGCAAGACTACTCTTGACTGTCTTGAGTGTACTCAGTGTGGCTACCAGTGGCGGCCGGCACAGACCTTGAGTGGTGAGGCAGGAGGCAGGGGTAGTGGTGGAGAAGTCTAAAATAATAAAGAAAAAAACACTTACCTTATGCCACATCTCTCCTTGTGTCTGGAACGGAACAGGAAGCACCCAGGCTCCCCAGACCAATCGCAATGCTGCAATACAGCATTGAAATTGGTCTGAGCGCCATGGTTCAACACTCAGCAAGGGAATGAGAGCCTGGACATTTTCTCCACCCAGGCTGTATTGCAGCCCGACTGGAGAACATGCCAAGTGCGCATGAATGTATGGTCGGTCCAAGACGGCCAGCCAAACATTCATGCGCACTTGGAGTGGGCAAACCACTCCTCCTGCAACTATGTCATTGGAGGTGCCCCCGCACCAGGAACAAATAAAATGATAACGTTGAGTTATCATTTTATTTTACTTTATTTCACTGCTAAAAAGCAGTGAGGCAACTCTACCCCGCCTTAGCGGAGGAGCCGCCACTTGTGCCTACTGTGTCTGTCGCCCTGGACTGGTCC
This sequence comes from Lissotriton vulgaris, assembly GCF_964263255.1. NCBI lineage: Eukaryota > Metazoa > Chordata > Amphibia > Caudata > Salamandridae > Lissotriton > Lissotriton vulgaris. The sequence goes on along the minus strand of NC_141693.1, from coordinate 1,248,128,285 downwards.
TCATCTTCAGTATTACCCTTAGGTATCCCTCCCTTGCTTCTCGTGCACTCATGATGGATGGATCTGACACTGTTGCTGCCCGTCCATCAACTGTGCTTCCATCATTTATGGTCATTGAAAACATTTTCCTGAAGATCCATCATCTGTACTACAAGGATTTCTTGTTCTTTCTGAAGATGGTGGATGGTCTATGATGGACCAAAAGAAGCTGTGTTGTAATCTGGTGGATACGTCTGGCATATCATGGCTTCCTCTTTCACCATGATGAATCAGAGATGCAGGAGTTGCTTGCTTTGAAAGAGCACATGCAAAATAAGGTAATTGGCCCTTTTATGGTGTCAGCTACCGCTGTTGATAAGTACTGTGGTTCATATCAAAGACTTATAGTAGATTCCATATTTTCCTCCTTCCCTTCATGTTTTGTGTCTGGGTCTAGTCTACAAGATATGCGAGGTAGCCAAGAAAAGTCCCTCTGTCCAGTCCGTACCCAAACAGTCCAACTTCCCAAGTTGCCTGGATCTCTGCCTTCTGGTCCAAGTGGTTTTACCCTGCCTAGATCCTGATTAACCCGGAAAAACTCTCTGGCAGTCCTTCTGAAGGTTGGAAGCTTCTGGGTTGCTTTCCTCTTGAGATGGTTTCAGAGGAGAAGAGTTGTCCACAACACGTGGAAGTCCTCCTTGCAGCGCACTCACGAACATCCTGCCATTGAAGTCACCAAGCAACAACCAAGATGTCTCTTACCCTCTTCGAATGCAAGCCATCGAAGAGGTCTTTTGTCTTCCCTTGCAGTAGGGCAACCAGTTAACTCCAGACTGTACGAGCCCCTTGGCATTTGAATACCTTCTGCTAGTTGTTGCTCTGGTGCCCTCCAGGTGAACTACCTTGCCAGTGATGCTTTATTTAAGAAAGGATTGTCCTCACTTTGAATCTATCATTATGGTATGTATTTTTTATGCTCATTTTCATTCTCTTGTAGAGTGACACATAAGACAATCTTACGTACCGCATGATCATTCTCATACACCTAGCACAGCCTGCTCCATATGTAGGCCACGCTCGGTGACTGCCCACTGTGCCAACATCATGGAGTGCCATTGTTGCTACAAGAGCAGACCTGCCCACACTTTTGGAAGGAGCTAGAATATCTCTTCATTCTTCTAGGGTGGGACTCGTCCTTGCGTTGGCTCTGATAAACAGACTGTTGCAGGACCTGCATGCCATTTCGGTTGTTTTTCATCCATACCTCAGTTTTTGAACTTTGAGAGGAATGCCCTCTGAAATCTAAGGCTTGTTGCTCTTAAAATATAACCTAACGTGTATTTAAAAGCACATGTTCTCCTGATGTTTTAGGGCAGTGTAGCAGATGTGTACTGCTTCCGAAGTCTCGATTTTATCAACCTCAAAAGGATGAATGGCTGAGTGGGGCCACTAGGGGGCGACCCAGGGACAGTTATGTCAAGCAGTAGTCTAACAATGGCCCCCACAGGCCCCGCGGTGCAGGTGGCCCTGAGTCCCAGGGGCCCCCTCTGTCACTGTGTCCGGCCCCCAGGCTTGAGAGCCCCTGACTGGGCCCGGAGCATGGGGGGGGGGGGGGGGGGGGGCTCCATGTACTTTGCAGGGGGGCCCCCTAAAGTTTTGTTACGCCACTGACCCGAGGTAACTGCTGCCCACCTCACATGCATTTTTTTTGTGTTTTATCTTTATCTATCTTGTTTTGCAAAACATCAAACTAAAACCATAACCTCAGCATTAATCAGACTGTGCATAGTACATAAAACGATCAAAGGGTAGTTACATGCCTGAAAAACCCACACTCAGGTCGTCCTGGGGCAATTTCGGCTACGTGGCTTAGTGAAATAACACATACACCCATTATGGCTCTTGGCTCGGCAGTGGGTCTCAAGTGACTCTTTGACATAAATGTCCAGCAATCTGTCCACCCCGTGTAATCCAGGTTCCTGGAGTGCTTTTAACAGATAGATTACAAACAGCAAGACACTATGTTGGCTACCAGCGGAGGAGGCACCAAATGGGACTCATTATGCTCCCGGAGGTATAATACCAGCAGTTCCCAAATGTCTCTGGGGTGAGATGTAGCCGGCAAAAATTCTGCATAGGTTGTAAATTGGTCTTTACCATATACTAGGTCGTCTAGCCAGTCTTTGAATTTAGGGGCTCTCCCCTACCCCATCTGCAGGCCACCTTTCGTTTAGCCTATAGTAAGCCCATTGCAATAGACTGAGTATTTTTGGAACATCTGCTGTGTACCCCAATAACGCAAGTAAGGGGGAGTAAGGGAGGGGGGGGTAGCGGTTACCTCCAATAATGCATAGAGTACCTTCCGCCAATACCCCTGGACTTTGGGGAAATTCCACGCTAGATGTGAGAAATCAGCAGCCTCCTGGTGATCTCATACAGAAGTCCTCTACGGTCAGCTTGTATTTGCATAACATTGTGGGTGTGTAGTAGGTTCTATGAAGGAACCTAAAGGTTATGATACGCAGTCTCCTCCTAGCCATGATTTCTGCAGTCTGAGCACATCAGAAGTTCCATTGCACATCTGTCAATGAAGATTCCAGGTCCTGATCCCATGCAACTCTGGCTCTTGGTGGCATGTATGGTCTTCCTAACAGCATCGCCGGTAAATTCGGGAGACAGCGTGTGATGTTCCGCCCATTTTTTGTGTGGGGTACGTTCCTGCGGAAGGTGTGTGTGGTAGGTTCCTGCGGAAAGCTTGGTGTGTTGGCCCGTAGTTCATGCTTTAGCCTGATGTAAAGGAACATGTCCAGAGGGGTAAAGCCCTCCCAAGTCAATAATTCCTTTTGACCTTTGAATCAGCCCTCATGATATAGGTCCCCCCAGGTGTGTAGGTTCCTTCTACGCAACATATCACGACACACTGCTTCCTGCGTAAGGTGCGGTAATTGCATAAGAGGTGAGTATAGTATGGGCTTGCCCATTTCTTATGACAGGCGCTTCCAGGCTGCATTGGTGCAGGAGACTGTGTGATGCAATACCCTCCCGGGACTTGCGCTCCCAGTAGGGATGTTAGGGGTGTGGGTGACATATAGCCTTGCTCGATAGCCAAATGTGGCATGAAGGATGGCGGATGAAGCCAGTATATGGTGTAGTGAGTCTGAGCAGTGAGGTAGTATAATTCCATGTCTGGGGCCTCAAAGCCCCTCCTGGAAAACGGCTGTGTCATAAGTTTCCACCCTAGTCTGTGTTTTCTCCCACCCCAGACAAGCTTGATGAGCAAGGGACGAAGGGTGTTTAAAAAATTGTGCCCTGGGAAATAAGGCATATTGATAAATAAGTAGAGGAGCTTAGGGAGGATATTCATTTTCATCAGAGCTACTCTGCCAGCCAATGAAAGTGGAAGGGTAATCCACCGAACTATCCAAGCGCTAGTTGTTTCGATCGCACTCCCATAGTTTGATCTAAGTGTCACCTCTGGGTTCCTGGAGATGACAATGTCCTGATACTTTATGTTGTCATCGCACCAGCTCAGTGGGTACTCCGGGTCAAACCTAGGGGTGTTAGGGGTGAGCAGAAAGATTTGCAATTTGCTCCAATTCAACTTTATCCCAGATAAATGGCCAAATCTAATAAATTCCCTCAGGATGGGATTAAGACTTGTGCTGGGTTCACTGAGGTATAGGGTAATATCAACCACATATAGCAATATTAGTATTTGGCGAGAGGTATATAATGGCATGTTCTCTATGGTGCTGCCTAATTTTGGCCACTAGGGGCTCAATGGCTTGGGCAAAAAGTAACTGGGATAGCAGGCATCCTTGGGTGCCTCGCTTAATAGGGATTGGATCTGAATATAACCCGTTGACCTGGATCACCGCTTCTGGCCCATCGAAGAGCAAATGGATCCAGGCTAGAAGGGGCGAGGAACCCCATGCGGCCCAATATGGCTAGCATATAGTCCCACTCCAGGGAATCAAATGCCTGTGTGGCATCTAAAAATATGGCAACGGCCAAACTAACATGCAGCTTTAATGAACTGTTCAGTGCAGGATATTCTCCAAAACACTGAAAGATAGGTTCTATCCTCCCTCTTGTTAAAAAAATGCAGCCTAGATGCAGGTGACCCTAAAAATGATAGGCCGATCTCTCGTCAACCATTTCCGGCCAAAAATGTGGAAAAGGTCTGTAATGATGTGAGCAGTCTAGTAGCTGGGTGTTGGTGGAGCTAAGAACGTCAGACTGAAGCTGCGTCTGAAGACTCTGGAGTGAATCTCCATCCTAGAAGGAACATTCAAAAGCCCAAGAGGCTAATTGAAGAACTTTAATCAAGTCACTTATTTCTTTTGTTAACAAAGGGGGAGATGTAATGATGTGAGCAGTCTAGTAGCTGGGTGTGGGTGGAGCTGAGGGTTGGGAGGAAGAGGAGGAGCGAGGACAGGAAAAGGGCAGTTAGAGTAGGGACAGGGACGAGTAAGGCGTATGTTAATAAAGCTCCCTGAATCTAAAGTAAGTGTCTGTTGTTATTACAAGCAAGACACTACAAGGTTGTCAATCAGGAACTGACTATCTTCTTAAATAAAAACAAGTGTCTGGACCCAACTCAGTTTGGATTCCGTAGTCATCACCACACTGAGCTTGCACTAACCACTGCCACTGAGGAAGTTAGACAACAGAACGTGGGGGCAATGTAGCCTTGATCTTATTAGATCTTTTAGCCACATTTGATTCAGTCAATCAAACCATTTTAATTGTTCAACTTGCCTCTGTAGGTATCAAAGACAAAGCCCTTAAGTTTTGAAATATCTTTCCTAATCAGTCGAATTCCAACAGCGTCCTTAGGAGATTTCTTGTCACCACCTTTCTCTTTGCCTTGCGGGGTGCCTCAAGGATCATTCGTGGCTCACACATTATTCAATCTATATGTCACCCCGCTGGGAGCTTTGATTAAATCCCATGGCTTTGTGCTGGTACCCTACGTTGATGACACTCAGATTGTTGTGCCAGTAGCAGGTAATCCAGAGGCCATGGCAGTTCACTTTAATGACTTCATGCTTCACATGGGCAACTGAAGGTGGAACAATTGCTTGAAATTGAACTCAACAAAAACGGAGGTTCTTTTGTTTGGTAATAGCCCCTCCTTTTGGTCTCCTAATTGGTGGCCTCAAGAACTCTGAACTCTACCCAGTCCAAGTAGCAAAGTAAAAATCTTGGGAGTAATCTTTGACACTAACCTATCCTAAGAAGTTCAGATAAATCATATCACATCTTCTGATTTTACATTTTGAAAATTCTTAGACAAGTCCTGCCCTATGTTCGAATGGACTTGCAAAAGACTGTAGTTACAGTTCTCATTTCCTCCAAATTGGATTACTATAATGTGCTTTTCACCAATATTCAAAAACGTTTTCTGAATAAGCAGCAAACACTGCAGCATGATTACTGCTGGGCATCCCCAGACATAAATATGCATCACAAGCCCTGGCCCAGCTACACTGGCTTCCCAATAGAAAGCACATCCAGTTGAAGGCTCTCTGCATAGCCTTCAAATCCTTACAAGGCCTTGGTGCTTTCAACAGTGCATTCCAACACGATCTCTTTGTTCTTCCACAAGTGCTCGTAGTTCCTAAAGTCAACTGGGGTGGGAGGAGCTTTGTAACCTGTACAGCGAGGCTGTGGGATTCGCTCCCCACAGAACTCAAGAGTAATACAAAGTTATTGGAAATCAGGAGAATTTTAAAAACCTGGGTATTCATAAATTAGTCTACTTTCTCTTGACTTCTCAAACAAAGTCTGCCTTTCAGCCAGGCTCAGTGCCTAGATACCTCCAGGTTAGATTTATGTTTTAGAAATTCTATTTTTATTTCATTTCACTTCACGCTTGACGGTAAGGGCCATGCTGAGGGTTTTCCTTGGTGTGGCATGGAATCCGGTACACTTGCTAGGCTGATGGGTCAGCGCTGAGGTGGGTCCTTGCCATGCTGCAGTCAATCACAGGCGATGAGCAGGGCTAATCGTCGTGCTCTGGAAACAATCCTCAGTAGAATATGGTCGCTAAGCAAAACCTCTGCTTAAATCAAAAACACTGTGTCCTGAGCCCAGCATGGTAGTTCTCCACACAAGGGAGTTTCTCTCCCAGAGTGGAGCGCTTGCGGCTGTAAGACAGCTTATGCCGGAATGGAGTGAGTTAAGAAAGTTGTGAGGTCTTTGATGTTCTTGAGACCTCAGGGAAAAACAGGGAGCAAGCCCTTGGAGTTACTCTGGGGTTTTTAGTCCTTAGACTTCTAGCAGGGCAGCTCAACAAAGCAGGGCAGCAGTCCTGAGAACAGTCATGCACAGCAAAGTGGCAGTCCTTCCAGCGCAGCAGCCTTTACTCCAGCAGAGTTTTCTTCCAGGTCCAGAAGTGTACTGATTTTATAGGGCAGAGTACTAATAATTATACTTCAAAGTGACTTTGATGGAGGGGGTGACTTCAAAAGAGTCTTTTGAAGTGCACAAGGATCCCTTTCATCCCAGCCCTGACGCTACACTACCAGTAGGGGGTGAATCAGCCATTTGTGTGAGGGCAGGAAACAACATATTTAGATGTAGTAGTGAACCACCTCTCCCTTCCAGGAAGTCTAGCGGTATGCAAAGAAATGCACATGTAGTCACACCCAGCCCTCCCTGTGTTGTGACTGTCTAGAGAGTATGTGCAAAGTGTAGCTGTCACCCAGGCCAAACGAGTATTGGAGGCAGGCTGCAGGCACACAGAGAAAAGCTAAATGCAGAAAAATGTCCACTTTCTAAAAGTTTAAAAAAAAAATCTGACCACAATATTTTATTTCCTGCTATTTATTTCAGCAGAATATGGACCAAGTTGTATTGTTTTGAGATTATGTTTTCTTTTGATTTGTGATGACTTGTATATTAATTTTTATGTGTATCGCTTTATTATCAGGCTGACATTGAATAATTCAAAATATGTCATTGATTGTCAAAAGCTTTGGCAAAAAACCGCCAGGACCAAGAAAAATAGGTCTACATCGGTCCATATTCTGCTGAAATAAATAGCAGGAAATAAAATAAGGTGGTCAGATTCCTTTTTTTTCTGTGACTGGGGGTGAATGTTTTGCCAATGTGCAACATTCCGTCCATCATCTTGTGTGTTTTGCTGTTCGCCCTATGTGGGAAGGGTATGCCCAGACGTGGGTCCCGTGCTTACTACGCCACTGGAGTCAAGCTATCCTGGCAGATGACGGATAATAGCCAGAAACGGGTCCTAGGATGCTTGATTCAGGTCCAGGGAAGACACGGCTTGGCAGTTCGGGCTTGGCAGTTCGGGCTGGACTGTTCCCATGAGGCACAGGGTCAAGACTGATTTGCATATGGCCATGTCTGAACTGGGATGGCGTGGTGAGCAAAATAACGATGGATTAAACTCAGATCAGATCATGTTTTGCCAATGTGCAACATTCCGTCCATCATCCTGTGTGTTTTGCTGTTCGCCCTATGTGGGAAGGGTATGCCCAGACGTGGGTCCCGTGCTCAATATGCCACTGGAGTCAAGCAATCCTGGCTGATGACGGCACAGGGTCAAGGCTGATTAGCATATGGCCATGTCTGAACTGGGGTGGTGTGGAGTGCTTTCATTGAGCCCACAGGCACTAAGGCTTAAGCTAAACAAAGTGCCTGTCAGTGGGTTGGCCTCTCTGCAGAGCACACAGAACAATGTTTATGTGTTCCATGTGCAACTGAAATTCTGTGGATGTGTGTGTGAAGGGGTACTGAGATATCAAAAGATTTGCAAGGCAAAAGTAAGAGACATTAAAGTGCTCTTTACGCCACTGGAGTCAAGCTATCCTGGCTGAAGACAGCTGATAGCCAGAAACCGGTCCTAGGATGCTTGATTCCGGTGCAGGGAAGACATGGCTTGGCAGTTCGGGCTGGACTGTTCCCATGAGGCACAGGGTCAAGGCTGATTTTCATATGGCCATGTCTGAACTGTGGTGGTGTGGAGTGAACAAAAACGATGGATTTAGGCCCAGATCTCTGTACTGGGGTGAATGTATGACATTGTTCTGCATTCTGTCCATCAACTGTTGGTTTTGCATTTGTCACCCCGAGTGGGACGGGTATGCTCAGACATGAGTCCCGTGCTCTCCACGCCACTGGAGTCAAGCTATCCTGGCTGAGACGGCTGATAGCCAGAAATCGGTCCTAGGATGCTTGATTCCGGTCCAGGGAAGACATGGCTTGGCAGTTCGGGCTGGACTGTTCCCATGAGGCACAGGGGCAAGGCTGATTTGCATATGACTATGTCTGAACTGGGGTGGTGTGGAGTGCAAAAAACCATGGATTTAGGCCCAGATCTCTGTACTGGGGTGAATGTATGACATTGTTCTGCATTCTGTCCATCAACTGTTGGTTTTGCATTTGTCCCCCCGAGTGGGACGGGTATGCTCAGACGTGAGTCCCGTGCTCTCCACACCACTGGAGTCAAGCTATCCTGGCTGAAGGCGGCTGCAAGCCAGAAACCGGTCCTAGGATGCTTGATTCCGGTCCAGTGAAGACATGGCTTGGCAGTTCGGGCTGGACTGGTCCCATGAGGCACAGGGTCAAGGCTGATTTGCATATGGCCATGTCTGAACTGGGGTGGTGTGGAGTGCAATAAAACGATGGATTTAGGCCCAAATCTCTGCACTGGGGTGAATGCATGACATTGTTCTGCATTCTGTCCATCAACTGTTGGTTTTGCATTTGTCTTCCCGAGTGGGACGGGTATGCTCAGACGCGAGTCCGGTGCTCTCCACGCCACTGGAGTCAAGCTATCCTGGCTGAAGACGGCTGATAGCCAGAAACCGGTCCTAAGATGCTTGATTTGAGCGCGAGGGGAAAGACGACCAAGAAATAGAGGAAAAGTAAGTAAATAAAGATACTTACCTTATAAAAAACGATGTTTATCGCCAAATTGAAGACGTGCCAGGCACAGACAGAGAGGAGACAAGGATTTAAATATTTTGACGAGTCGAGTGAGAAAGTTACAGACTTAAGGTAGAAGTCTTAAAATCATTCAACCAAACTGCATGTAAGCGAGGGGGGGGGGTTTGCAATGAGGGAATCTCCATTTATTGGAGATCGGTAGCGGAAAGGGTGTGTAGGATTACGGGGGAAGGGAACTGCCACACCATAAGTACACACTCATAGTAATATCAAAGAAACCCCAATATACTACAAATGTAATCAGAGAAGAGTATAAGGTTAGACTTATCTGCTTGGGAGCCGCATTTAAAAGAGGCTGTGTGTTGTTGGCTCATGGCTTTTAGCTGTTGCCTTTGTTCCATTTGGAACTTTGTATTGTGATGCGGCTGCTGGGATCTGCATTAAACGTTGTATGCATAATGTCAGCCTCCGAGTCTTTAATGAAATCCAGATTCTCAAGTCATGTAAATATGAGAATCGCAATTCCGGTCCAGGGAAGACATTGCTTGGCATTCCGGGCTGGCCTGTTCCCATGAGGCACAGGGTCAAGGCTGATTTGCATATGGCCATGTCTGAACTTTAGGCCCAGATCTCTGTACTGGGGTGAATGTATGACATTGTTCTGCATTCTGTCCATCAACTGTTGGTTTTAAATTTGAGGGAGTGCAGTGCATGTTTGGGGTGGTGAAGTGACAGATGCAAGGAAGTACATTCGGAGAAGAGTGAAAAAAGGATGCTGAGGAGGAATGAGAGGGGAGTTGAAGATGTGCAGATGGACAATATATGCAGAGAAAAAGAGGATGCATATCTAACATAAAGCACACATAACTGAAGGCCAAAACACCTTCCACAGGCCTCAATGGTATTTAATTCACAGATTCACTATTTCAGAATTTAAACATTTCCAATGTTAATCATTTATAAGAAATCATTGTTGTTACTCATTTATCTTAAATAGCTAACACTCAGTGACAAAGCAAATCATACTGACAGGCTTTAGGTGTATGTGAGTTGTTGTGTCATTTATCTGGATAAAATTACATCGCAGAGAAAAACCAAAATATTGGTCAGGTGGCACACTATGGGAATCATGGAAATGTATTTGACATGCTCCTTTACAGAGACCCCCACTTTTTTCATCGCACTGTCTGCACATATTTCTATATGTCTGGTTGCCGCAAGCATCTGTGGGTGCTTCTCAAAGTCTGGTTAGATCATATTTTCCCAACGTTATTGCTGCATGCAGTGTAAGACACTGGGCACACATACGTTTTAAAGGGCTATAGTTGTCTTGCTGTACAATTTACACATTACAGTAATTGTTGAACATATAAATGCAGGAAGATAGGGGAGCAGTTTTTAATGTGTTTAATATTTCAAGGCTATACATTCCCACTGCTTAATAAGCCTTGCTTTATTGCTACATACATTTGCTTTAAAATGCACCATTTGCCAATCTTTTTTTCATTTCTTTCTTGGTAGACTGACTCACTCTGGACCCCAGGTTTGTCCATTGAACTTGTTCACATCGCTCGCTACTGGAAAGTAACCATGTTTAGGGAGTCCTTGAGGATCAGGGTGAGGACGGTGGAGATGGGCTCCAAACCTTTAGCAAAAAAAGTGCAGGTAAGGGTCCGATGAAGTTCCTGGTTGGATGGATAGCACAGCAATAGAGGTTTCTGCATGGGTTATGGTGGGCTAACAGGTAGTGTGGCTCCTGGAATGCTGTTGTCAACTCAGTAGGGGGCGACCGGATTGAAAAGGTGTGGTTGAGGTGCAAAACTGGTGTAGATTGTGCTTATCTCAATTGAGAAATGTCCAAGCTGGGAGCAGAGTTTCTGAAAGGGAGCGATGGTGGTGGAGCTGGCAACTGGTTTGGTGTATTCCTTTGCAATGGAAAAGGGTTCCTTAGCTCTATGGGTGCAGTTTTGTTTCCACTCTGTTAGAGCTGAGCACTTGGTGGATTTAAATTACTGGTGGTGTTGTCGGAATTCCTTTGTAGGTTTGTTTGCTGCTATTGTGTGTATGTTTCCATTGGTGTTCAAGCTGCTTGCAGAGGCACTTGGGGTGACAATGGTTTTCATTGTGCCATCCAGCTTGTGGTGGCCTAGGTTTTAAGCGGTGCCAGAACATCTGTCCAGGCAGTCATCTACAGACTAAAATTGTCAATCGAGCGGTGATGTAATCTTGGTGCAATGGTTTTGCTGTACTGTTGACCAGGTGTCTTTGTAGATTGTGTTCCAGCTGTGGCAGGTGACCTTGGGTTGGTAGGAAGGGGGGTGGGGGGCTGTGTGGTTGAGGATTAAAGCAGAAGAGCGAATGGTTAGTGCAAGTGTCTGTGTGGTTTTGTCCACCAATATGTAATTGAAGTTGGTACATATAGGATCTAACAGATGGCTGATAAAGTGAGTAGAGTTTCACACATTGTGAAAGTAGTCTGTATATGCTGTCCAGGAGGTTGATGATGTTCAGGTCGGTGAGGTTGTCAAGCAGGATGAAGGAGCTGAAGTGGAGTACGAGAGAGGTGATGATGTCTGCAATGGCATTTCTGAATTTGACTTGTTGCCCTGTAGAGCAGGCTTGCTCCCAGGGTGATGGTGTTGAAGAAGCTGAGTTTGAACACCAGAAGCATATTCTCAATGAGTTATTGATGTTATCAGCACTTTATCGCAGCCAACATCACGATAAAATATCACCCCATTCACAAGCTGGTGCCAACAACCCATAGCACCAGTTTACCTGCGATAGCAGCAGCAAAAAACATCGCCACAGATGACCCCCGCAACTATCGCTTACGAGATGCAGAGTAGGTGTTCCTGTGCCAAAAGCCGCAATAACACCACTCTGCAACATTCTCAACGACCAGCAATACGACCCCAAAACATGCGATAAGGCGTGTTATCAACAGGAAATTAACACCTGCTCTGACCTGTTGTAAAGTTGGACCACAGCCTACACCACAAAAGGGAGCCTAGGCCAGAGCCATGGAGCCACTGATCATGCAGCTGGGAGCCCAAACAGGACCACAAAACCCACCACCAGCATACCCAGCACCCCTCCTTCCCCGGGCACCGCGGCCCCGGACAAAGACATGCCGCATCAACTACACAGAATCATGTACCAAATAATCCGCCTGATGTCGCACAATCGCATTTGGTGACATGCATGTGTCATCACAAAAATGAGCATCACACATTCACCTTCGAATTAAATGAAAATTAATTCAAATAAACAGAACAGAAATGAAGGCCCATGGCGTCTCCCCTCGGGACAATCCATAGGTCACAGCCTGCAAGACAAAAATCATGATGAGAAGGTGTGTCTTGCGCACATCAAAGGACAGCGAGGGAGAGAGCAAAAGAGAGAGAGAGATACAGAGAGAGAGAAAGAGAGGGAGCGAGCAAAAGGCGGACAGAGAGGGGGAGAGAGAGATAGTGGAGGAGAGAGAAAAAGTTGGACAGAGATGGGGAGAGGGAGAAAGACGGATAGAGAGGGAGAGAGAAAGATGGACAGAGGGGGAGAGAGAGAGAAAGTAGGACAGAGAGGGGGAGAGAGAGAGAAACACAGACAGAGAGGGGGAGAAAGAACTAGATGAACAGAGAGGGAGAGAGACACTGAAAACAGAAGAGATGAATAGGGAGAGAGAGTGCCAAGACTGCGCACCCAGGCCACACTGCTCAACTGCTGACACCGGTGTGTCTCCCACCACGTGCCGGTATATAGTGCACTTTACCAGGTCCCACATCGGAAACAGATCCGTCATCTGAAACAGAGTCCAGATACATGAATGCCAAAGTACATACAATTGCACACAACATCACTGCCTGTCCGCCCATGCGCGCCCAGGCTGATGCACCCCAGCCCCTTCCACCGCCCAGCGGTGCATGCCTGCCCCAAAGCACAGAGGCCTCACTGCTCACCTTTTGCCATCGGCGTGTAGCAATGAGGGCTCACCACGTGCCGCTGCAAGCTACAAGCCCGGGGCCCGCGGACATGGCACCCTCCACATCATGCATTCCTGCTCCGCAAGCCACCAGGTCTCACTTTTGATTCTGGGTCTGATTTCACCATGGCAGAGGACATACCAGTGCATCCAGCATCATCGCAGGCTGTACACCCGCTCAGCCTTTGAGGTGCCACTAACTCTGTGATCCAGGAGGCGACGCTAAGTGGCGGTAGGCCCCCACTGTCTGCTGGCTCTGGCCTACACTGCGGTTCAGCAAGGCACACATAACCTGAGCAGTCCAGACCGCCGGGACGGGGCATCATCGCAGGCTGCACACCCGCTCAGCACTTAAGGTGCCCCTACCTCAGTGCACCGAAAGTCATCGTCCCGTGGCGGTGTGCCTGTGCCGGCCGCAGTGTATCCAGTGCCACCAAGTCTGTGCCCTGCAAGTCATGGACCCTATTTGATTGGGTATCGTGGTGCGGACGCCATCATATCACCTCCGGGCCGGCGGAATGTGATGTTGCAGGGCCCTGGGTCTCCATGCCTACATGAACACCACACGGATACACCCCGAGAGAGGTTTGGAAATGGCGTCGAGCAAGTGCGCCTGGCCCTTTTTATTGGCAGGGTCACATGTCCTCTGACACGTGCGCTGGATGAGTGTGGGGTGGGTGTATATCAGCCATGAGGGAGTGGGTGTGGCATGCTGACAATTAGACCTGTGATAAGCAGATTACTACAGGGCAGACCTGGGACATGTAACGTTGTCCTCTCCCCTGTGAGCGTAAGCGGAGTGGGCTGGCCTTGGCGTATGCCAGTCCAGCGTAACGGTTTGAACAATGGGCGTGGTTCCGTAAAGGGCAGGACAAGGAAGTAACTAATGCGGTAACTAATGCATGTGTCCCTGTTGTTGCGTCGGCGCCACTCGGACAACCTTCGGCAATGTATCACCTTTTAACCCAAGTCCAACGACATGAGCAACATGGACGTAAGAGGAATTCACTGACCCGATATTCATCCATACTTCCACACTTGAAAGACCATAGACATGACATGTCTGTGTGATTAGGAATGTTTAATGCACATTCAGTGGAGTGTTGCATCTGGAGCAGTACAGGGCTGTGCAAACCCCACATGACGATGTTGGCCCGTGGAGGGCCAGCCAGCGTCCTTCGGGGAATGACAAGTCCAAAGGAAGAGAAAGTGTTCAGTCCACAGTCTGATTGCTGTGTCATTGGCGATCAACCAGTATATGGCAGTCCATGTTGAGGTCCAAGGTGAGTGTCGCAGGGTGCTACCAGGGACAGTGGAAGGTGATGATGCAGAGGGTAGAACCAAGCAGAAACAGTCCATATAGAGGAGATGAATCCTTCTTACCATGAAGGCGAGTTCATCCGAATCTTCGTCCTCTGTTGTTTCACGTGCCTCACTTGTGGGTGGTGGTGGACTTACTCCAGCACTGCGTGGCAGTGATACCTCAGGGGCCAGAGGTGGAATGTCTGCTGCACTGTGTGGCACTGACACTTCAGGGGGCGGAGATGTGGATGTAGTGGTAGCAGCAGCATGCATCTGCACCAGGCCTTGTGGCAGCAATGCCATGAGGATGGTTTTGAATTCAATGAGGAATCTAGCTACCACTCGCTGGTGTGCAGCTGTGGCAGCCACTCTTTCCGCATTCACCCACTCCATGGACTCCATTACCTCTGCATGTTTCCCAACTCCTGTGTGGCATTGCTTGAGCCACTCTGACTGGACAGTTGTTCTATTCTTTGAGTCAGGGCTCCAGCGATGTCAGCCATGGTTCTTTGGAAAGCATGGAGCGGACTGTGGGTGTCCGTTAGGGATCGTGAGTGGTCCCTGATCAGACTTGGACACCCGCGTAAGGTATCTAGTTTGTCTGCCACCTGTTCAGCCAGCTGCTCCTGGCACCCGACACACGTCGTTGGAAGGCCATGTGTTCTTCGTGGGGGCCCTGGAAGGCAGCCGTGGTGTTGGGTGCTGCCTGCTGTGTAGTCTGTGCAGAGGGTGGGGTCTCCTTGTTGCAGCTGGGCTGCCCTGCTCCTGGAGGGGGCTGTGGAGGCTGTCAATGAACTCTTGGAGGGCGTCGGAGTCGAAGCTGTGGTGGTCCTCTTCGTCATCAGAGAATAGAGGGTCAGGCTGCTCTGCAGGAGGTGTTGATTCTCCCTCTGCAATGCGAAGGGGAGATTCAGTTTAACAATGTGCTCGCATGTATGTTGTCGCATTGTACATGTTTACATACAGACTGCATGGCTGTGTACATTGATGCCTATTTGATGGGGGACAGTGGACATTTCGACAACAGACGTGTGTGTGTGTTTGTACTTGTACCTTATCAACTCACATTTCCCTGCAATGCCAAATGTGACTGGCCAGTGTCGACACCCAAGTGGCACCAGTTGTGTCCTGTGTTCTGTTGTAGGTGTATTGCGGTTTGTACCACATAGTTGTCAGTGTTGATGTGCTCTGCATGTTATGTGTGTGTGCTGCATTTCAGGAGATTTGCCCCTGCAGCTCTGACTTTGCTGCCCCTTCTCTATTGCATGCAATGTGCCTTTGACTTCTGTGCTTACACAGAGCTGAGATGTTGCATACCTGGGTACATTGATCTCTTGGTGGGAGTTGGGGGCTGGGGCATGGTTTATCTGCAGATGTGCTCAGCTCAATTGTGCATGTGTGCCATTGTGCTCATCTCCCCCAATCCCTGGTCGTTACTCACCCTGTTGCTGTTGTGTCCGGTCATGTTGAGCAGTGTCCGGTCCCCCAACTCCTGCCACCGTCTCCCCACTGTTGACTGTGGATACCATTTCCTCCATATCGTCCAGCTCCTCCTGCGGCAAAGGACTCCAGTCTGCATTGCTGCCTTCCAGTTGTTGGCAAGTTTCAGCTTGGTTTTGTGCTTCACATCATTCCCGCACCTCTTGATCTCTTCCATTGTCCTCTTCAGCACTCCCACTGCATTCACCTTGTCCACTATGGACTGCCATAGTCCATTTTTGGTTGCCAATGACACAGCGGAAGTCACAAACAGTTGTTCATTGGTGTTCTACCACCTCCGTTATCAGGATCCTGTTTTCCTACTCTTCTCCTTGCCCTTTCCTGACCCGAGGTCCCAGGCTGGTTCTCCTCCGTACTTGCTCCGGCAACATGCATTGTTCTTCGCTGTTTGTCATTAGTTTGTCTGTTTTTTTCTACTATTATGGTGATTTTCCCCGCCTGACGCCTGTGAATTGGAGGCCTGTTGCTGCTTTTTGCTGATATTTGTATCGTGATTGGCCTCATGGCAGTTTTTTTTGCGTTCGTGTGTAGCATTTTTGCGGCGCGGGGTGATTTTAACACGTCCATTTGAAGCGGTATCTGGTGACTATCGCATTTTACCGCTGTGTTGAGAATACTTAGTTAACACGGCGTAATTTTCCCGCAATAGATTGTGATGAAGAGTGTTACGTTAAGTTACTTTTGCGATGGTTATCAAACGCTCTTGAGAATATGCCCCCAGGCATATGTTCCGGAGTCTGCTTTGGTGAGGGCTCAACAGAAGTGCTCCTTGTAGGTAATTCTGGTTCCTTCTCTGTGTTTGCTGGTCATGTCTGATGAGGTTGAATCTAGGTGTGAGAATCACGACGTTTGGGGGGCTGATGTGGGTTTTAGCCAGGTCTCTGCGAAGAAGAGCAAATCCAGGGAGAAGTTGTATAGAAGGTCCCAGATTTTGACAGAGTATTTGGTGAGGGGGCAGGAGTTAAAGCAAGCACAGGCCAGTGTGGAGTCGGTGAGGTATGTCTTTGGTGAAGGATGCAGGAGTACAGGCTTTGTGAGGGAGTGGAAAGTGCTGGTGGTGTCCCAGTAGCAGCGTTGTTTGTTGAGGTGGCCCAGCAGCACCGTGAGGAAATGCGTGCAGAATTCAGAACATGGAGGATTGTAGCGGGTTAGTGTCCAAGGCTTTGCTGGGATGGCAGTGGACCAGGGCTCCTGCTGCAGGGCATAGGACAAGCTTGCCTTCAGAGGGGGAGGAGATCCTGGGGTAAGAGAGTGTAGTTTGGCGGTGCAGTGTATGGAGGGAGAGATGCAGGTGAGAGCGCGTGCAGGGGCAACAACACTGTGGGAAACAGGAGCTCAAAAGGGCACAAAAAGAAAGGATAGAGTGGCACAGAGGGTACAGAAAAGAGTGAAAAAGCCGCAAAAGGGGTTCATTGTAAAATGAAAAGAACTTTAATACGCATAAAACAAAAAAACATTTGTGAACTAATAATAGCCCAAACTCTTTAGTTTCTTCTGAACCAGGAATCTGACCCAAACACTATGTGCTAAGCGTAATCCTTTCTGTTAATTATGAAGTACATAGTGGATGTTAACCTATGGAAATGTCTGCAATCACCAGCCTGACACTGCGAGTACAGACCCCACAGAAGGCACGCATCCCAAAGAGTAGCTGGTTTCATAATCTGGTAACAAAACGCTTCAATGGGGTAACAGTTCACCTTGTAGTGTTCAAAGTCAAAATTATTTTTCTGAGCGCCTGGGGCTGATTTTTGTTTAGGGTGCTTGTGTTTGTACTTTTTACGAGGTCCTGATACATATAAAACCTCTTTGGACGGAAATAACTACATGCAGACTGCCCCACAAAGCATGAAATACCCACCCAGAGTCTTGATAAGCCAGATGGTCACTTCTCAAGGGTACAGGAAACAGCGTCCAGCGATGAAGTCCACTAGCCTATAGGCAATTGATAGGGGGGTAAAATGGTCTGGTGCTGGTACACTTTTCCCCAGAGCAGCGCACAGTATATTTTAAAGGACCTCTGACTTAGAATCCAGCTGATGCAACTGAAAGGCATAATTATTTCTTTGTATCATGATCAAAATGTATTATTGTCTTAGGGTTGTGGTTTCTTGAGCAAAAGCGAAACTTTAGACAGAAACATCGCCATCACTGTACATGTACAACTGAAATCAGTCTTTATTTTAAAATAAAATTTCAATTAAATCACATCTTTGACATTCAAAAAGCACAATGTATCCATTAAAATGAAACGAGTCACATCTGATAAAATATAATCGAACGCTATTTAAAAGTGTGCAATATTTACATTAAAAACAAAGAAAATCCATATTTAAAATTCTTATTAGATTACTTACATTTGTCGAAATATCTATACAACTAGAGCTTTTTATTTACATTACTACTTTATCTGTAATGCCAGGTCTGTACATTCCAGTAAAGGTTGATAAATACAGTACAATTTGTTTTTCAGCAGCTACCACCCTAATCATTTCAAATGAAGTCTTAGAAAGTCATATACAGGGAACGTTCAAAATGTAAACGGCTGTATTTTTAAAGTTTGGTCCGTGTTCAGTCGCGTCCATTATACGAAATAATCATTTCATTTGAGCTCCTTTAGTCGTTGATATTCAATAACCTTCTGCTGAAAATAACCTATGGGGAAGAAAACGGCAGTAAACATCTATAACAAAATTACAAAGCGTGAACTTATTTGCTAAAGTAACATCATGTTTTTAGATGATAAAGGGTGAACGCAGAAAAACAATCTGCAGTTGGCCATCAAAAGCAAAGACTAAAATTACGAAGGTATATTCCATGACGACTAGAATTTGAACTAACATTTGTTAACTCCTTCTGACAGTAGTTAGACAAAGCGAGTACAAGGATTTTAATGTTAGCAATCACATATATCTTCGTAATATATAATGTTACATGGATACATAAGCCTGCTAAATGTATTTCTACACGCTGTACTGTACACAGTTATACAAATTACATATTTTTAGCAAATAGAAGTTTAATTAAGTCAGTAAGTGTGTCCTTAAATGCGGCTAGTCAAACCTGCCAAATCTTTTACCTCATACACAGCTATTAGATGGTTTTGAAGCAAGCCTAATTAGTGAACATTCACTAGAAAAGGTCGGCTTTTTAAATTCTGTTCAATTGCTGTGACGGGCAAAACTGATCATGTGTAAAGCTTTTTCAGTTTACGGGTCTCAAAGAAAGAATCAAAATACCTCAATATTTCTCGAAACTTTTCTGTAACCTTTGCAGCTTGACATTGCTTCTAAGAAGAATTGTTTTAGTTTTTGTAAGCAAAAATGCAAGGTTTGATACAGTGTATCGCCTCGGAGGAAATACAATCGTCACTGAAATTCCTCCGGTTCATTTTGGGCAACAAAATGATGGTGGAAGAGCTAAGAGGGTTGGAGAGTTCTCTTGGATCCTAATCCAATTGCAGTAAACTTGAATACATCTGACTCCAGCTGTCAGGCAGATATTCTCTCTAGTCTGTGGCACTGACAATCAAACCCCTAAAAACGTATAAATAAGTGGGTGTTGTTGATATATTTCTTCAAATGAGACAGACGAAGGGAGTAATATGAATGTTAAATAGGACGACAGAAATACAAATGCATTCCCACCCACTTGTTATCGCTCAGACAAAATGAATACATTTCATGGACTCCACATCCTCCTTTTGTACTTGTCGATAAGGTAAGGTTCAGTGGTTCTCCATAACAAAAGGTGATAACAAATCCAGCAGCGCCAGAATTTGGAGGCAGGTAGGTTGCAAGATGTTGAGGCTCAATATTGCCAGATTAATGGAAATTATGAACTTCCATAAACAATTGGGTATTTTGGGAGGAACACTCTTAAGAATCATACTGCTGTATCCCGAGTTCTGTTAACTTTGTAGGTTTATTACAGTTTAATTGATATTCGAGACACTGTGCTACCTTAGTAAATAAAAATCTGAACTGATTTTATTTAACCAATGCATTCTAAATCAGTACCACCTTATGCTAGGGAATACAATTAGTTAGGAGTCATAAAGTCACTGCATTCTTATTTGGGTTTTATTAGTCATCAGTAGTAGCGGATAGCATTTTTGTCTAAGTTTGCTGCGCTTGAATGGATGGCTTTTAGAATCCTCTCTTTTCTTGTGTTCGTCCTGCCTCAGGAGCATTTTTTCTTTAACATCGCTCTTGATTAAATGAGTTGTATTCTTCCACTGCTGACATAATGCAGCTACTTTTATTTTTAACATTGTTTTAATTTACCGCTCCATGGGAATGCATGTCCTGCTCCTTCCCCTCAATTACTCAGTCTATGCTGTATTACCTGAAGTGTGTGTTTTCTTTCTCTCGCTCCCTTATTTCTTCCCCCACCATCTGGCTCTTTCACTAGGCACTGACAGTGTTGCCAGATCTTTAGAGTATTCTCTAGCACACAGTCAACCAAAAAAGTTGCCTTAATTAGCCCAATATTGCTACTTTAAGGAAGGAGGGGCAGTGACAGAGTCAAGCAGGCAGTAAATGAAGATCACTGGCCGGAAGATCTTACAGAAGTGGTCTGCGCAGAATGTATGTTCTTGCGGAGGAGAGGCAGTATAGTTGAGATGCGTTTGTTGCTATGCTTTTGACAAAATTGCACTTTTCAAGTGGTTTGGTCACACTTCTAACAGGGCAGGTCTGAGCTCACAGTCAGGCCAGGCATATTGTAATTGTAATTGTACAATTGTATATTATAGAGCTTACTAGCTATGAAGAGGCGTTGAAGCGATTTTTGCCGAGTAGCACGCTACTCTGTAACCCAAAAACGATTAGTGGTGGATTACTCTAAGGAAAATTCATTAATTGGAGCTTTAAACATGAGAGTCTGTTAATGGGATTGAAAAGGATAGGGGAGAGATAGAATTGGGAATGGTCTAGAAAGTGTTCATTGGGAGATCATAGTAGTAAGATGAGGTTTCGGATGAGTAATAAGAGATGGAGGAGGGAAGAGTCTCTAGAAAGGGATTGGGGAGATCATAGTAGTAAAATAAGGGTTAGGGTGATCGAAGGAGGGACAGACGAGGGAAGAGTCTGTAAATTGAGATTCTGGACATCACAGTAGTAGAATGAGGTTTGGGATGAGTCAGAGAGTGGAGGTATATGACATATTAAGAGAGTTACCATGCCATACAATTACAGCCATACAATGACTGGCCATACCCTTAAGACCCCCAGAATAATGCTGTATTGATCTGTAAACTTCTTAACACCAGCAGTGGACATTTGGGGTATTTTGTGTTTTTGCAGCACTTCATTGTTCCATTTGTGGTTGTGTTGTCCCACAAAAACACTATCGACCTAATCCACTTAACTCCTCTAATCCGGCAGTGCCCATTTATAAATGTAGCAGAAAGCACAAAAGCAGACTTGAATGCTGATGTGTAATGAAGAGGCACCATAGCAAATCTCCTCCTTGTCACCCCTGCATTTCCCTTTTGTTAATAAGCTTGCACACTTGAATTATAAATAAGTGACTGCTCAGATTCCAAACCTTTCACTGGTTAGTCTGCAAATCAGCTCCATAATCCTCTCTTTGCAAGCCTTTTATTCAGTTGCCTCATCCTCGTCCCTGATGTGGGATTCATCAGCACTGTTTCAGAACAAGTATACTGTTTAAAAGTTGAGCAAGTACTGCAAGAAATGTCTGTTAGCGTATGTTTGTTACGAAATAGGTTTACATTTGAGGCAACACCCAGGATGTCTACTGACATTTGTGTAGCATAGAGGTAGAAATAGAAGGAAAATTATCAGTGCAATAGCACTGGGGTTCGGCAATGCAAGGAAGCCATTGAACTCTAATGGTTGCTCACTTCCAATATCCATCAAACCAGGGGTAGGTGTAGTGAGAGAGGGGACATGCCAACATGCTTCCAAATCTCCCAGGAACAGATCCAAGCGTTTTATTTGTCTAACCACACAGACCACACAAACAAATATTTTTCCGCACAACCATAAAACTATAGCCAATCGTGCATGATCTAGCCCAATCTGGCAACACTGAGCACTGATGCAGCTCAGTATCCTGCTCTCACACTGCCGTTCTCAGTCACTCTCCAGCTAATCCCCCTGGCTTTCACTACCTCTTATGCCCATCTCCCTCTATCCCTCCCCCATTACACGCTCAACGTCGTTAGTCGCTTTGCCACTGCATGATGCATTTAAAATGGTGCAGGCAACGGTAAAGTCTACATCAGCAAATGCCCACCTTGAAAGTGGACAGCTACAATGTTGCCACAGGAAGGTCTAGTGTGGCCTCGGCAGTGCATCAACGTGGATGGCCCAGTTCAGCTCGTGATGGTACGCAGCGACGCAGAGCAACAGCAGGGGGGGGGGGGCACAGCCGGGATGGCGTCCCACTGCCTCTTATCTTACCTCCAGAAGCGCAGTAGGGTTTAGGACAAATGCAGATTGCGGTGCGGATACACAGGTCTTGGTGCCCACAAGGCTGTGGGAAGTCAGAGGAACTCATCCACATTTGAATTACAAGAAATTGAGCTGGCGGGGGTTAGGGGTTCAGACAATATGGTTGTTCCTAGTATGCTGCAGGAGTTTAATGCCGGACCTGAAGCACAACAAACTAGCTTGGCGGTGGTGCCCCTTTGCAGATTTTATGGTACAAAAGGGGGTGGTGATGGACCGAGCATCTGCATCAATCAAACACTCACACCCAGTCAAAAGATCTGGGTTTAATCCATCACCGTTCTTTAGCCCACTCTGCCACCCCAGTTCAGACATGGCTATATGCAAATCAGTCTGACCCTGTGCCTCATGGGAACAGTCCAGCCCGAACTGCCAAGCCATGACTTCCCTGGACCGGAAACAAGCTTCCGAGGACCGGTTTCTGGCATTCCAGCCGTCTTCAGCCCGGCTTGCTTGAATCCAGTGGCAAAGTGAGCAGGGGACTCACGTCTGAGCATACCCTGCCACACTTATGGCGGCCAAAAGCGGTACAAAAGGGGGTGGTGATGGACGGAGCATCTGAATCAATCAAACACTCACACCCAGTCAAAAGATCTGGGTTTAATCCATCACCGTTCTTTAGCCCACTCTGCCACCCCAGTTCAGACATGGCTATATGCAAATCAGTCTGACCCTGTGCCTCATGGGAACAGTCCAGCCCGAACTGCTAAGCCATGTCTTCCCTGGACCGGAAACAAGCTTCCGAGGACCGGTTTCTGGCATTCCAGCCGTCTTCAGCCCGGCTTATTACAAACAACTAGCGATATTTATCGCTAAATGCGCTTAGCGACTTTTTTTATCACTGCCTATCGCTGGATATTTTAGCGGAGAAAACATGCTATTAGCAACGTTTTTCTCCATAGCGCTAAAATATCCAGCGATAGCGGCGTAATGCGAGAATATCACTGAGAATACAGCGATATTCTCGCATTAGCGACAAAATGCTCTTAGCCATGTTATCCATCTCCCATCGGATAACATGGCTAAGAACTGGTCAGAGCAGGTGTTAGTTTTTGGCAATAGCGGGAATATTCAGTCGCTAACGGGTTGGGTACGCCCACTTTGCATGTCATTAGCAATAAATATCGCTGACATGCAAAGCGGGCCCCAAACTGCTCGCTATCTCCTTCAAGCTGTCGCTAACTGCTGTTAGCGACCGCTTGAGAATAGGGCGATAAAATTTTCGCCGCTTAGCGGCAGAAAACGGCAGCTACACCGGCTAAAAATGCCTATTGCCCCCCTTGATAATATGCCCCACAGTACTGATAACTATTCGAGGTTAGCATATATCTACAATAATGTATAAGAAAAAGTTCAAGTGAATTTAGACATGAATATTGATTTCACAATTTTTTTTGTGAAAAAGGCAGTGGGCCGATCAAGTCTGGTTTCTGGGGGTATGGTGTTCCAAATCCTGGGAGCCATTCCTGAGAAGGTACAATTATATGTTTTATTCTTGGAGAAACGTTGTGGTTTAAGTAGAAGATTATCAGAACTCCTGGTAGATCTGTTACAACCCGATAATAGGTTATCCGCTAGGAACCTCAGGGATTTGTGATGCAATGCCTTATGCGTCATATAGGCAATTTTTAAATGGATTCTGGCCTCAAAAGGTAACCAGTGGAGGGCCTGCAGGTCAGGGGAAATGTGGCAGTTTCTTTTGTTGCCAGTGTTGAGTCTAGCGGCTGTATTGATTGCGGCTCTTAGCGGAGGGGTCATGGATTTAGGAAGACAAAGAGCGACACTCCCATAATCCACTCTGGGAATTACTAGAGTTTGGACTGCCTGTTTAAAGTCATTTGCGGGTATAAAGGGTTTCAATTTTCTCAAGGTACTTATCTGAAAATGTGCTCCTTGAGTTGCAGCGCTGATGTGCTTCTGCATATTTAGTTTATTATCCAGGGTTATTCCTAGGGATTTAGCGGAATCGATGATGAGAGGTTGACCGCCAAGTGCAGTTAGGTGCTTCATCCACTTGCGGATTGTGGTTGTTTGGTTGGGGAGGAGGGGTGGGAGCGATTTAGAGGAATTCTGTCTTTAGTGTGTTTAGTTTTAAATGGTTCCTAGCCATCCTGGTCTGTGTCTTTTGGAGTGTTGAGTTAAAGGACTTGATGTCTTCAAGAGAATGGGCCTTAATGTGGAGCTGTGTGTCGTCTGCGTACATGTGATAATGGATATTTGCGGAGTTGAGAAGCTCAGTGAGTGGTTCCATAAACAAATTGAAGAGTGTTGGGGAGAGGGAACATCCCTGGAGTACTCCCAGAGTGACTGGGGTGGAGTTCGATAAGGATTGGTTAATTTTGAATCTGTGTTCTATTTTGGAGGAAGGAGTTGAACCAGTTCAACACCGTTCCAGATAGTCCCATTCTTTGCTTCAAGAAGTCCAGTAGGTTGTCGTGTTTGACTGTATCGAAGGCGGAGGATAAGTCCAGTAAGATTAACAAACAGGCTTTGTTTTGATCCAGTATTTGTAATGCGTCATCTATTATGTGGGTCATGGCTGATTCAGTACTGTGCCTTGAACAAAAGCCTGATTGGAATTGGTCAAGTAGGTTGAAATGGTCTATGTGGTTACTCAGCTGCATGTGGACACATTTTTCGAGCAGTTTGGCCAGGGTTGAGATGTTAGATATTGGGCGATAGTTATTCAAGCCTGAGGGATCTTCTGTTACTTTCTTTAGGATGGGGGAAACCTGACCGGCTTTGAGGATGTCTAGGATGGTCCCTTGCAGAAGAGAGGTATTTTTAATCTTAGTCCATAGGGACACTAGCTGTGGAATGAAGATCTTTAAGTGGGATGCTGGGAGAGGGTCTGTGAAATGTTTGGAGGGATTCAAAGTAGTGAGCGTGTTTAGGATAGTTTCTTTGCTGTAGAAGTTGAAGGGATCCAGGAGGCGGCGTTCTTGAGGTCGAGCTTTGCAGAGCAGTTAAGCGAGGTCCCTGGTGTGGTCAGTAAGCCGATTTAGTGTGGGTCAGTCAGGGATAATAGATTGGTAAGTAGGTCTGTCTTTAAGTTTTCAGTTTTTGTTGTGAAAAAGGAGGCAAAATCTTTGCAATTGGGGAGTGTATCCGGATTGGCTTGGGGGAGTGGGTGACACCCTTAGATTGAGCATTGATTATTTCGAACAATTTTTTTGGGGCGATTTTTAGTTTGGTCTAATTGTTTGCATATGAAATCAGCTTTTGTGCGTCTAACCCTTCTGTAATAGGCATTTGTGGTGCTTCTTAGTATTTTGAGGTGGGTAGCGGATTGGGTGGCTCTCAATTGTCTTTCAATGGCTCTCAGTGATCTTCTGTTCTCATTTAGTCTACCATCATACCAGGGGTTTGAGATTTTGGTGGTGACTCTTTTTAGTTGCAGGGGAACTAAGGTGTCGAGTACCCTGTTCATAAAGTAGTGAGTGGTTATATCCTGTACACCCTTCGGGTGGGGTGATGTGTCTAGCGGATGTGAGATCGGCAGGCTTGATTTTGTCTAGGTTCCTCTTTTTGTTCTCAATGGTTGTACAGAGAGTAGTTTAACTACTTTCCTGATATGGAGAATGATTATTTAGTGGTCGGACCAATCGCAAGGGAAAATCGATTCCAGCTGGGTAGAGTCTGCTTTGGAAAATACTAGATTAATGATTGAGCCTTTTTCGTGTGTAGGGCTGTCACAGATTTGGGACAAGTTAAGGTTGGACATGAACGTTTTGAGGCTATTGACCTCTGGGTCATCGGGATGGTTCCAATGGAGGTTGAAATCCCCAAGGAAGATCTGTGTATTCTGTTGTCCGACATTTGTGGCTAGGATATCCATCATGTGTTCGATGAAGGTAAGGTTGTTACCGGGAGGATGGTAGAAAGAGTGTAGTGAGCATATTGGCTTGTTATTGCTAGTGATGTGTAGGAGGAGTACACCGTGGCGTTGTAGAAGTTTACAGAGGTTGTTCCTATGGATGCAGGCTATACCACCACCAAGCCTATCGAGTCTATCCAATCTGGTGATATGATAGTTTGGGAGAACTAGTATGTCAAAGATGGGTGTGGATGATTTGCTTAGCCAAGTTTCTGTTAAAATTATAAGGTCGGGTTCATTGGTTATAAATGAGGTCAGCTATATCGGTGGCATGACGTGCTGCCGATCCGCCGTTTTGTAGGATACATTTTATCTGGGCCTTGGTCGGGGTGGTGTTGTGGTCGTGGGAGATGGAGACTCTTTTGAGGTTGTTTTCAACAATACCTCTGGGAGTGTGTCTTGTAATTATGGAGGCAATGGAATGGATGGGTTGGATTAAGGACACTTTCTCCGTATGCGCAAGTCTAGAGGGTAGGAAAGGGGGTTCGTAGAAATTAAGTAGGGAAGTAAGATCATTCAGTTATAAGGTTTGCTTTTCCCTGACTGGACGGGTTGAGGCATTGGGGTAAGGTACTGTTTTCCTTCTGGGGAGTAACTGAGGAGAGGGGCTAGTACATGACCGCTGGATGGTTTCGATTGTGGTTTGGGTTGTTGCCGGATCAGAACATGAATAGTTTGGCTGTCCGCTTTTATTTGTTGTAAAGATAGTAGTATCTCATCTAATCTGGGGTCATGTGTAGACGTTATCATGTTAATAGCCTGACCCGTGGTTAATTGAGGAGGGGTTGTGGCTTGTGTGATGTCCCGGGGAGTGACGTGAGCTAGTTTGAGGAGGGGTGGTTTTTCAGTGTGGTAGTCCGTGGGGACAAGAGGGGGGGAGAGGGGACGAGAAGGGTATTGATCTGTGCTTTAGGGGTGTTTGATTCGATATGCAGCATTGATGCAGAGTGGGAATCACTGGAAAGGGGGGGGTGGGAGTAGAGAAGGGACGTGAGGAGATATTGGTGTGGGTTATAGGAGGGGGACGGTGAGAATCGTAGTGCAGGGAGTGGGAGAGTATGGGCCTGCAGACTTATCGGGAGTAGTTGTGTAGAGGGAGATTGGAGTAGCATCCGGAATGGAGTTAATGGGGGGAGGCGGGGAGGGGTGAACTATCTGTAGAGGAGACAAAGAGGTGGTTGTGGAGATGGGGAGTGGAAGTGGGGGGCGAGAGGATGTGTGGGAAGGCTGGGTGTGAGGTGACGAGAGTGTGAGACAAGGTAGCTGTCGTAGAAATTGTAGAAATAGTGGTGGTAAGGGGGGGGAGTAGGGATAATGGATATGTATGCCATTTAGTGGTGTGTCGGTTAGGCCTGGGGTGGGTGTATTTGAGCTATGGGATACTGAGGGAGACTGTCCGGATGGGGAGTCAGGTAGGGAGTCAGTCAAGGGTTAGGAGAGCGGTCTCCATACAGAATTTAAGCAATAGAGGGATCCAAGGAAGAGGAATTTGTGTTTTGTGAGTGACAAAATACCCTGAAAGGTGTGTGTCACTTTTCAAATACATGGACATCTTCAACAGGGCCAAGTTGCAGGAAGGAGCTCTTGGGACATGCTGGGTTTTAGGCAAAGGGCGATTTGTGAGGGTGTACTGTAAATTCCGAAATGAACGCATAAAGGGCGCAGGTAGAAATGCCCTTGCGCAATGCTATGGGAAAGGGGGTAGCGGACAGGGTGCTCAAGCAGGCCAATGGACCCAACACCAGGGGTCGTTCAGAGGACATCATGGTAATAAGGCAACAAGAAACAGGTGGACAATCTGAATCTGAGCAAGGGCCCATACGCTAGTTGATGCAGATGCTTGGAATTTTAGCTAGCACAATATCACAAAAAGGGTGATGCTAAATTGTTCAGCGAATGCTTTTTGACATAAGCAGGTGGTGCGGACAAAGCTACTGAAGGAAGTACAGGAGGGCCCATGGCGGGCCTATTCAGTACATGGCCAATTTGATTGTATCACACGTAGGAATAGTGCTGAAAAAGGTCATGTTTGCATCATACAGCACTTGTCATAGTCTGACAGGAGTTCCGTCAATGATTTAATTCTAGGGGAGGTAGCATTGTTATCCTATTCATCAGGGGATGTTGCCAGGGCTTTGGTGGAACAGGTGGGAAAGGGTGCACAGATGGTAAAGCGTGACATTAAGTCAACTTTTCCTCTGCAGCCGGTACACCCAGAGGATTTTCAGCTACGGGGCATAGTGTGTGACGGGCACTGGTACATCAACAAAGCATGCCACATGGGGTGTTCAGTTTCTTGCACTCTATTTGAGAAGTTCAGCTCCTTCCTACAGAGGGTTTCATGCTGGCACATGGGGAAGACGGTAACACACTACCTTAACAACTCCTTTTTGTGGGTCAGCCCGGTTTTGCGGGTTGCAAACAGTTGGCAAGTTTTCAAGAGCACATGAGTGATAGTGAGGTGCCGCTGGCTCTAGAAAAGCAATGGGGCTGAGTACAGTACTAACATTTCGGGGTATCAATTTGGTCTCAGTGCCCATGGAGGTGAGCCTGACAAAAAAGTGCATATGCAACGGTTGTGAGAGGCAATATGGGAAAACCCAAGGTGATAGTCAAGGAAGTGTGGGTCCTGCTGGGACACTTGAATTTTGCACGTAGGGTAGTCAGGATGGGTAGCACATTCTGTAGGCGAATGGGAATGTCTTTAGCTGGGCTGTTATTGCCTCATCACCGCATGCGATTGGCCATGGACGCACAAGAAGATCTGCGTATGTGGCATAGGTTCTTGGAGGATTTCAATGGTAACCCAAAAGGATTGCCACTGGGACGTACAGATATATTCTGATGCTTCTGGGGGCTTCGGTTTTTAGTTGTATTTTCCCTTAGTGATGGCGGTGTCCCTTTGGGGGAAGGAGCTGGCTCACAAGACGGTGTTATTCAGGGTATACAGTACTGTTATAGCAGTGGTACATGTGGTAAACAGGAATTCAGCAAATGTTGTGCATCTTTTTAGTGTGGAGATGAGTGCATGTGTAGATGTCATGAGACAGGCGGTAGTGACACTCTGATGAAGCCCTTTATATGAGACGTTGTTATAATCTGGTCTGTGGTATGCCTTTGGTTGTGGGAGAATAGAAAAGGGCTAAGCGGTATGATAGCATAGAGAAAGACTTTGCGGTGTTCCTAAGGGCACAGGAGTCAAACATCAACTTGCGATCAGCTGCTCTAGTAATGAGAGGTATAATAAGCCTCCTGTGTGTGCGCTTAATGGTAGTGCTAAAGTTGAATAGTGATAAGAGTGCGCATGGTAGGGTTTTTTTTTTTTTGGAAGACCTTTATTGCAATTGATACAAGTACACAGCAGCGTGCCTACAACCCATAGAGAGGGCCAGCTGCATCCAACGAGATACAGAATAAAAATGAAGCATACAATCAATGACATCTGGCATTACTGTGCGATATATGCAAAAGCAAACGATAAACCTTGCTCCAGGCACCACGTGTATCTTGTAATAGCATCATACACATTAAACGCGGTCTCATTTCGTGATTTTATATAACTAACAATACAGAACCCCAACATCCCTCCACCCAAACATCCTAGTATTCAGGTCATAGCATTGTCATGTATTACACAAGAGCATAGGTCAAGCAACGTACAATACGCATTTGATCAGTAAATCAGGTGATCAAACCTCGTGGCCCGTGATCGCCCATCCCAGCCTGTAGCACAAGTCATTGGTGCACGGATGGGATGACCACGCGTTTATGCAATCAATTCTCAAGAGACAACCTGTGTAGAGGGGAAGAAGCAGCACGCATCCAGCACTACTGTATAACAGTCACCACTCACGCATAGCTACACAGGCCCTCCCTCACCTGTCGAGGAATCCCCACTTATACTTCCAGCGCTATCTTCATCAGCCAGGGAAAGCATGTATGCTGTATATGGGCCCCAGATATCACGCGGTCGCGACTTTGCAGGAAGCCCCTCATAATAGCAAACCAGTTGATCCCTGTAATATGCCATGTCTTTCAACCATAGTTGAACATCTGGTGCTAGTCCCCCCCCCAGACCATGGCAACCCTGCGTTTAGCAATCTGCAATGCCAGTACAATCAAGCGCCCCACACCCGCCGGCACACCGGAGGCCAATCCCAACAAGCACAGGCGTATGTCCAGCACAACCTCAGTCAACGTCATTTTAGAGAGTGCCTCAGTCACAGCAACCCAGAAGGCATACACATGTGCACATCCCCAGGCCAGGTGTACAAAGTCTGCACTGTCCATACCACACCAGACGCATTGAGACGTATCTTGGAGACCATACCTAACCAACTGCACTGGCGTGTATAGTACCATTGGTGCAAAAATTTATAATGAATGAGGCGAAAATTGCTGTTGGCCACAAAACCACCGGTCATGGAGCAGCACTCAGACCACTCATCAGTTCGCGGTTCTGGTAGGCACTCATCCCATCTAGCCCTAGCTGTCACCGCGCCTCCTCCCTCGTCCTCTTGCGAGGCTCGGTATAGTCTGGAGAGTAATTTAACTCTATCCGTTGTGGTATATAGCAACTGTAACGCTCCCAGCGCCAATGGTTCCTCCGGATACGTAGGATATAAGGTATGTATGGCAGCCCGGAGCCTGACGTATATAAACGTAGACATAGCTGTGTTAGGGGAACTTTCCGTCATAGCCTGTAATGAGAGGAACGAGGCACCCGGGAAGAGATTCCCTACAGTGTTGAGCCCCGCGCCCTGTAAGACCTGTAAAGCCCCAATTTTACTTGAGACCGGTATCTCCGTGTGATACAGCAGTGGCATACTAGGGGCATACAACGGCAGTCTGTTTGCTCGTCTACCCAATTCACGCCAAGCGTTAGCGGTTGAGCGCACCGTGTCCACTTGCCCCTTATCAAACACCGAGTGAGTGTTGACTATCATCGCCTTTAGAGGAATGGGTATGACCTCACTGGCCTCGAGTGCCACGTGTGGTGTATACAGTGGGGCCGATAGCCAGTAGGCAGCAAAGTGTGCCAGGGCGCACAGATAGTACAAATTCATGTCTGGAATACCGAAGCCCCCCAAGTCATACGGCTTAGTTAACACATCCCATTTCACTTGTGGTTTCTTACCAGCCCAGGTCAAGGCAATCAGCAAAGACTGCAGTCTGGCGAAGAAATGCGACTTTAGCGGGAGAGGAATATTAACAAAAAGATATAAAAATTTCGGAAGTACCACCATTTTTATCAGAGACACATGAGCGGCAAAGGTGAGAGGTAGCCGAATCCAACGTGCCACCTGGTCCTCAAGTTTTGAAATGGCCACTCCATAGTTAGCCCGAATAACTTCTTGGCTATCTCTATGCATCCATATCCCTAGATAACGCACCGGTTCCGTCGCCCATTCCAAAGGGAATTCCAAGGGAAAAGGGAGTGTAACGTCAGTGAGTGGCAGCGTAATAGATTTCTCCCAGTTGATGGAAAGGCCCGAGTGATGCCCAAACCGAATGAATTCCCGAAGTACGGATTCAAGATGTCGAGCAGGCTCTCGCACATACAGGACCATATCATCGGCATACATGGACACCGCCAGAGACCGAAGAGGGAACCTCAGGGCAGTATCCGCATATCTTTGCCTCAGAACACACGCCAGAGGTTCCATCACAAGAGCAAATAGTAAAGGCGAAAGAGGACAGCCCTGTCTAGTTCGCCTCCGCACAGGGAATGGTGCCGATACATGACCGTTTACTCATACGCGCGCTATGGGATTCGTGTAGAGCAGAGTGATTAGTGATGTAAAGAAAAATGGCACTACCATACGATGCAATACCGCTATCATATTCCGCCATGCAACTGAGTCAAAGGATTTCGCGGCGTCTAGCATGACAGCCACCGCAGCCAATTCTGGTTTGAGGAGATGCAGTACCGCAAATAGAGCTCCTAAATTGTGAGTGGTAGATCGGAGGGGAATAAATCCGGACTGATCCGGTAACACCATAACCGGGAGAAGCAGGCGCAGCCGAGTCGCCAGAACTTTAGCTATGATTTTAACATCGGTGTTCATAAGGGACAAGGGACGATACGACTCGCACCTATTTCGCGGTTTGCCCGGTTTTGGCAGTGCAACCAAAAGTGCTTCTCTCATTGTGGCCGGGAACTGACCCTGTTCCACAGCCTCCTCCAAAACCATAGCCAGGTGTGGAAGTAAGAGATCCACATATTTCTTATAGAATTCGGATGGTAAACCATCAGTTCCAGCTGCCTTGCCGTTTGGCAGGGCCGCTATAGCATCCCTAAACACCCCCTCCGTTATATGATGCATAAGAAATTCCTGTTGGCCCCTCGAGAGCCAGACCAGAGCAATATCCTCAAAGTATTGTGCTATCTTCTCCTCCCTCGCCGTCTCCCTATACTCATACATCTGTTCATAATATCTCGCAAAACAGTCGAGAACGCCAGTCGCGCTAGTTACAGTGGTATCCCCGTCCTCTATCTCCTGCACAGCACAGTGTCTAGCCCATGGGTCTTTAATCCGATCCGCCAATCCTCGCCCTGGACGCCCCCCCTCACCGTAATAACGCGCCCTAGTCTGTTTGGATAGGAATTTGACCTCCTGATCGGCTAGGTCATTATATTCAGTGACTTTCAGCCGAATGCTGGCTAATAAGGACCCCTCAGGTAGCTCCTCCAGTTGGCGTTCAAGCGACAACAATTCCCCTTCCAATTTAGTCATAGCATCCCTTAGCGATGTAAGCACACCTGATTGTAGACCTATACATGCTCCCCGTATGGTCACTTTAAAGGCTTCCCACATCGTACACATACTTTCAACAGACCCAACATTCTCATCAAAGAACTCCTCAATAATTGTTCTCAGCCGCTCACGCAACACCTGGTCAGTCAAGGTTCCCGGTGGCAATCGCCAGGAGAAGGGGGCCGGAGCATGCGACGGCATCCATACCTCCATGCAAACGGGCACATGATCAGAGATCGTTCGAGGCAGGTGTCCGACATTCATCACCCAACCGCTGACATCCCGGGTAACTAGCCAATAGTCCAGCCTCGACCATGTGTCATGTGCTGACTTATAACAAGTGCCTTCTCTCATCCCAGGGAGTCCTAGCCACCACGCATCCACCAATCCAAGCCCACTCATACCATCTCGCACCGCGTCAGCCGCTCTCCTATGCACATAAGGCCTATCATTTTTCTGTCCAGCGCTCCATCAAGAGTGACATTCAAATCTCCACCACAAATGATGACCGATGGGGGCAACATGTAGATCTTATTCCATAGATTGACATAAAAGTCGCGGTCATCAACATTTGGACCATATACATTAATCAGCGTAACCAGGGTGCCACATAGCTTTCCATGTAATATGATATATCGGCCATCCTTGTCAATTTCCTCATGTAGGGGTACGAACGGTACATTTTTTTTGATCAGGATCATAACTCCACGTGCATACGATGAATAATTCGATGCCAGTCTGGTGCCAGCCCACTGCTTACCCAAAGTGTCAGCCGCCTTCCCCCTAAGGTGTGTCTCCTGAATGAAGGCAACCTGTGCACCATGCCTATTCATAAATGCTAACATTTGTCTAGTTTTCTGTGGACGATTCAATCCCCTCACATTCCAAGTGATACAAGTAAGTTTACCCCCCCTATCCATACGGCCAGACCTTAAGTATAGCCTGTAAACAGTAAAACAACTTCAGTGTCCAACAGTAGGTGCAGAACATACAGCAATCAAACAATCGAGTATTTGCAGGAAACGCCTCATAAGCAAGGCAACATACTGACCAACATCGTCTCAACCTTTGTCCAGTCCATCCCAACCACCCGCACAAATAATAAAACAGACCGCCCTGACCTGAAATCTCTGGAATTCCCCAAACCCCCCTTCACCCACTTAAGCACCCCAACCTGCCAAAGCTGTCCCCTACCTCCCAGACCCCAAAACCCCAACAGTGCAACCATAAGTGTGTGGGGAACTCCCATATGTGGGGGCGTAGTGGCGCACAGCTCCCGCTAGTAAACTAACTAAAGAGCAGACCGTGTAAGCCATATAGACATCCCACCCCTCCCACCCCAGCTCCACAGCTTCAAGGATATCAAAGTTTCAGATTCGCACAGCGTTTGGCAAGTGGCATAGCAATATCTCTAACATCGCCTCAATGCAATTCTCAGTTCATTTTGAACATCTCGCGAATGGCCATGCCAGTACAGCAATTACTCCCCCGAACATAGCCACCAACCGCGCAGTTCCTCAGTAACACTTTGACGCGTGGAAGACCAATACAATAATCTCTGCAACTGTGAGAAACACAATGTGTGAACCACACTCAATAATCAAGAGTGGCTGCCGCTTAAGTCTTGTAGATGGAGATACTGTTCCCGTAACACAAAGTAAGTGATTCAAAGGCATTAGGAATTTGTACAACCGGAGACTGAGCTGCAGCCCTTCTCATAGTATGTGGAAGGCAGCAAGTGGTTACCAGTACTAGAGCAAACACTTATGCCACCTCATCTTGTAGGTCCTCCTCCCCATCCTGCACCACATTCGAGTCTCTTTTACGTTTTTTCTGCTTTTTTGCATAGTCCATAGCCGCTTTAGGGGAAGCAAAGATTTTGTTGTCCGATGGAGCCCCAATCCGAAGATGAGCCGGGTACAGCATGGCGTACGGGATATTTTCGGCGCGAAGAAGCTGTTTCACCAAGGCGAATTCTTTCCGCGCCCTTTGCACCGCCACGGTGAAATCGGGATAAAATTCAAGTTTATTGCCCTGGTACTCAATAGTACCTTTCTCACGTGCAAGGCGCAAGATGACATCACGATCCTTATAGTTAAGAATGCGGGCAATGATAGGACGAGGCTGCGCCCCAGGCACTGGTCGTTTCCCCAAAGAGCGATGTGCACGCTCCACTATAAATACTCGTGACAGTTGGTCCGATCCAAATATGTCTACCAGCATGCGCTCCATGAATTCCTCCATTCTACCAACATTCGTAGATTCCGGCAGACCAGTAACGCGAATGTTATTGCGTCTGGATCTCCCTTCCAACTCCTCATTCTTTGCCTGGATTACCGCCATCACTCGCTCCATATTAAACACCTTAGTTGTTACCGTAGCGAGCCCGTCCTCCGTGGCTGACACTCTCTGTTCGACTTCGCCCATCCGTTCATTTTGTCGGTCAAACTGCGTCGCCATGTGGTCGAGTCTATGATTGACCGCTTCCATGGTGCCTTCTAAGGATTGGAGCGTTTTTTGCATTGCTACCAGCATGGCTTCCAGGTTCGGGGTACCGCCAACCCCCCCGGTGGATTCAATGTCTGGGGGCACCTGTGAGGAAGACATCGCTGTCTTCTTTGCCTCGAAATTTATCTTGGGCTGATTTCTCTCAGACCTGCCCATGTTGGATTTTAAGCGCTACAGCCAGTCTCAGCAGCAGTATCCCGTGGGAAGAGAGCAGCCCAATCGCCCTCGCAGTGCAGATCAATGGTGCAGTTACAGCTAGCACCCACGAGCAGGCAGGTTCAAACAGCGCCCGGGCTCCCCCGCCGGCCCAGCAACAACACCAGAGCAGGGATCGAGATCACCATCGCAGGAGGCCAGGGATAACCATTGCAGGAGGCCAGGGATCCTCACACGGTCCGTCCTTGAGCTCAGTTGCTGCACTCTAACGTAGGTAGCGGCCCCCTGTATGGTTACAGCCGATGTCGCACCTCCAGCACTACCCAGCCGCCGGGGTCCGCACCCCGCCCGCGTCCCCGCCGGTCACAGCTCGTGCGGCCCAGCGCCGCCTCCGCAGCCCCGGACTCGCCTAGACCCCTACCCCACTCACCGCTTCCAGCAGGGCCGAGCGCCAGGCCAAAGGTTCGCTGATCTCCCCTGCTCCGATAACACGTGCCCCGCTCTCCTCAGCGTGTGCCTCCGATCTCCCTCACAGCCCCCTCGTCCAGGGGTAGGAGCTGCAGAACCCCGAAGCAGCCGCTGGGCTCCGATTGCAGGGCAGCACGCCACCAGGTCCGGCTCTGGCGCAGCACGTCACCGCCGGGGAACCAGTTCAGGCGTTCCGCTCGGCGAAGAAAAGGGGTTTCACTTTTCGCCTTAACGTCTCAGCTGTAGTTTGCCATCAAGCTGGTCGGTGTTAAAGGCAGGATGTGCAGGATATTAAGAGCATTTTATTCCGGTCCGGCAGAGCCTCACATAAGTGCGGCCATCTTGCCCGGCGCCCTCTAGCGCCCCCTGCGCATGGTAGGGTTAATATAACTGTGAGGTTATAGAAGCTTTCCAGGGCAACACTCCACATTATGCCACATAAAAAACGACTTCTCATGTAAAGGGCTTCATAAGAGTGTCACTACCGCCTGTCTCATGAATTTTTTTTGATAAACACATTTTTTTCCAGTTTACAAAAGGAATTCACCAGCCAATCTGCACCGTATTTCAATAATCAAGGATTACAATCACAATTTCTTGGTACCTAACCTACATACATTAATAAGGCAAAAATGAGATGGAAACAGTCAAACCCCTCACAGTTAGACCCACCACTTACTCCAAATTCTGCGGCATTTCTTGGGGCAACCACGTGCCGCATACATAACTTTCTCCTGGGTGGCGCAACAGTCCACCCCATTCCAGCAACGCCCCACACTTGGGGGTTCAGGGCATTTCCAGGAGGCCGCAATGTCTCTTTTAGCTACCACCATAGCTGTAGTGAAGAACAGTTTTTCGTTGCGTGACCTGTCCAGCCCATCAGTGATACCCAGGATCGTGTGCTTAGGGTCGTGTGGAACCCCCCCACCCTAGACACTCAGAGTTCTTCTTCGATGCCCTTCCCAAATCCCGCCAAGAGGGGACAGGCCCAAACCATGTGGAGGAAGTCAGCGGGGTCATGTCCACACCTGGTACATGCTGAGGACGGACTAAGCCCTGCGCGATGAAGGCGTACAGGGGTGAGATATGCGGCATGTAGATAATAGAGCTGCACCAAGCGCAGTCTAGTGGAGGCGGTGACCGTTCTAGGAGCCAAAAGGGCATCACGCCAGTCATCTTCTTTCAAGGGGCCAACCCAGTCCTCCCATTGCGTCCGAGGTCGGTCCAAGGAAGTCGGGGTATTGTTAATCAGTGTACGGTAAATGCGGGAAATGCCACCTTTCCACAGGTCCCCAAACATAATCTGGGCTTCAGGCGGCCTATGATTTGGCAACCGCGTACCTGTTGTGAGGTGTGAGCGTAGGGCATGCCGTAGCTGGAGGTAGTGAAAGAATTGCGAATGGTGCAGTGAGTACCTGGTTTGGAGATCTTTGAAGGAGCGCATATGATCCCCTACCCAAACGTCCCCAAGCTGTGTGATGCCTATGAGGTCCCAAGCTTCGAAGCCCCGAAGCCCGGTCACTTCCTTGAGCCAGGTCCCGTGCCACAGGGGTGTACAGTGGGTCAGGCAGTGTGTCCAGTTGGTGTGCCGCAGTGAAGCCCACCAGGCCAGTAACACCAAGCGCGTCACCTCCGGAAGACAGGAAGGAATCAGGTCCCATATAGAAAGGATTGGATTCTGGCGAGGCCCAGCTCCCCTAGTTCAAGCCTATAGGCCGGATCAGACCACCCCTTTTGAACCACTCATGTATGGAAAGATGTTGCGTGGCTAAGTAGTATAGGTAAAGGTGAGTCATCCTCAAACCCCCGTCGAACGAGGGGATCCTGCAAGTACTGAGCGCTAGCCTGGACCTGCCCTTTCCCCATAAGAACTTGCTGGCTAAGCCGTAAGTTTATGGAACCATGCCCTGGGAAAGCAAATGGGGGTGTTCTGAAGCATGTAAAGGAAGCGGGGAAGCACCATCATCTTAACAAGCATTGGAAATGCAATAGGTCTCTCGCATTAGGAAAGTTTGAGCTATTGGTCTTATACATTTTTTTATTTTTATTTGTTTAAAATAGCTAAGTTAACAGCTTTGTCATTTACAATGCCAATAGTTATAACTTTAGCAAATGTGACACCTATAGCATTTGTAATGCAACATGTTTTGTATTTACGTGACTTAGATGTATTGATATTACAAATAACAATGGCTTTTAATTTTATAAAATAATTAATACTTAAATAATTTATTTAATTTGTAATGTCAATAGCTTAAACTTTTGTAAATAACTTTCGTGAAGATTATGTTCAGTGTTTTTTATTGTGACGAAAATCCAAGAACAGAAGAGAAATATTCACATATTTTTGTGATTTGTAATAAAGCTTGAAAGCTTGAAAACAGCTTGAAACATTGAAAGAACATATTTGAACCAGTGATGCTGTGGTGCTGCTGAGTGATGCTGTGGTTGCGCCGAGTGATGCTGTGGTTGCGCCGAGTGATGCTGTGGTTGCGCCGAGTGATGCTGTGGTTGCGCCGAGTGATGCTGTGGTTGCGCCGAGTGATGCTGTGGTTGCGCCGAGTGATGCTGTGGTTGCGCCGAGTGATGCTGTGGTTGCGCCGAGTGATGCTGTGGTTGCGCCGAGTGATGCTGTGGTTGCGCCGAGTGATGCTGTGGTTGCGCCGAGTGATGCTGTGGTTGCGCCGAGTGATGCTGTGGTTGCGCCGAGTGATGCTGTGGTTGCGCCGAGTGATGCTGTGGTTGCGCCGAGTGATGCTGTGGTTGCGCCGAGTGATGCTCTGGTTGCGCCGAGTGATGCTCTGGTTGCGCCGAGTGATGCTCTGGTTGCGCCGAGTGATGCTCTGGTTGCGCCGAGTGATGCTCTGGTTGCGCCGAGTGATGCTCTGGTTGCGCCGAGTGATGCTCTGGTTGCGCCGAGTGATGCTGTGGTTGCGCCGAGTGATGCTGTGGTTGCGCCGAGTGATGCTGTGGTTGCGCCGAGTGATGCTGTGGTTGCGCCGAGTGATGCTGTGGTTGCGCCGAGTGATGCTGTGGTTGCGCCGAGTGATGCTGTGGTTGCGCCGAGTGATGCTGTGGTTGCGCCGAGTGATGCTGTGGTTGCGCCGAGTGATGCTGTGGTTGCGCCGAGTGATGCTGTGGTTGCGGCGAGTGATGCTGTGGTTGCGGCGAGTGATGCTGTGGTTGCGCCGAGTGATGCTGTGGTTGCGCCGAGTGATGCTGTGGTTGCGCCGAGTGATGCTGTGGTTGCGCCGAGTGATGCTGTGGTTGCGCCGAGTGATGCTGTGGTTGCGCCGAGTGATGTTATGGTGGGGCTGAGTGATGCTGGGGTGGGGCTGAGTGATGCTGGGGTGGGGCTGAGTGATGCTGGGGTGGGGCTGAGTGATGCTGGGGTGGTGCTGAATGATAATGTGGTGGTGCTGAGTGATAATGTGGTGGTGCTGAGTGATAATGTGGTGGTGCTGAGTGATGCTGGGGTAGCTATGAGTGATGATGTGGTGATGCTGAGTGGCGCTGAGTGATGCTGGGGTGGTGCTGAGTGATGATGTGGTGTTGCTGAGTGATGCAGAGTGGTGCTGTGGTGGTGCAGAGTGGTGCTGTGGTGGTTCTGTGGTGGCGCTGAGTGATGCTGTGGTGGTGCTGAGGGGTGCTGTGGTGGTGCTGAGGGGTGCTGTGGTGGTGCTGAGGGGTGCTTGGGGGTGCTGAGTGATGCTGTGGTGGTGCTGAGTGATGCTGTGGTAGTGCTGAGTGATGCTGTGGTCGTGCTGAGTGGGAGATGGGGAGAGGGACAAAAAGGAGAGCAGGGAGAGGTTAAAGAGAGGGAGAGAGGAGAGAGAGGGGGAGAGAGGAGAGAGAGGGGGAGAGAGGAGAGAGAGACGGAGACGGGGAGAGAGAGAGACGGAGACAGGGAGAGAGGCGGAGACGGGGAGAGAGGAGAGGGAAAGGGAGATAGGGAGAGGGAAGTGAGGGAAAGAGAGAGAGGGAAAGGGAGAGAGGGTAGAGGGAGAGAGGGAGGGTAAGAAGAGGGGGAGGACGAGAGCGAAGAACGGAGGGGAGAGAGAGGGGAGGGAGGGAGAGAGAGGAGAGCAAGCAGAGGGGGAGATGGGGAGGCAGAGAAAAAGGAGAGCAGGGGGAAGGTAAAGAGAGGGAGAGAGGAGAGAGAGAAGGAGAGGGTGAGAGGAGAGAGGAAAGTGAGGGAAAGGGAGAGAGGTAGACGGAGAGAGAAGAGAGAGGGAGTGAGGGGAGGGAGAGAGAGTGAGGACGAGAGGGAAGGAAGGAGAGGAGAGGGAGTGGAGTGAGAGAGGGAGAGAGAGAGAGAGGAGAGGGATAGAGGAGGAGAGAGTGAGAACCATGTTATCGACTCCAGCACCATGAAATACCAGGAAGGCACGTTTGGTTTAGGAGCTTGATGCATAATAACAAAAAAAATCACGGACGCATTACTCCACTTTAAGGAAGCAACACTTCCAACATTATGTAATTGCCCCTCTGTCAAACAGAGGACTGGAGTTAAGATATCCCTGAAATAGGCCATATACCAAGTGAAAAAGTGGCCTAGATCGTGAAAAAGTGGGATCCCTGGTCACCGTAGCATGTAATCGACCTCAGCAGCATGAAATCTTGAAGTGCACGTTTGTGAATGTTCAGCCAAATGGTGGGGCCCATGAAGGACTGCTGTCCCTTGATAGAAGCCTTTTGAAATGCACGCATAGGTGATCTGCTGGTTGTGTCCCCGGGGCGCTTGGAAGGCAGAGTCGGGTCATCCAAAGCAAATAGCAGCGGGCTCCGGGAGAGAAGGTGGATGGGTGAGAACATGAAAGGGGGAGGGGTGTCGAGAAGGACTAAGGAATGAGCAGATGGTCCTGTTTATTACCAGCGGAGCGCCGTGCTACAAGAGCCTGGAGGGGGTGGGGGGACGAGGGGGGAGAGCGAGTGGGAGGGAAAGCTTATGGGGTGTGAGTGAGGCCAAGTGCGCGCCTGGTTTTCAATACTATTTACTGTTCTGGCCGCCTTAACACACTTAACAGCATGGATAGTGGTGAAATTACGTTTTTGGAACAGGGAGCAGGCGGCACTCTTCAGATCAGGAATACTCTGGCCATGTGGCAGTAGAGGGAGGTGGAAGGAAATGAGAGGTGGAAGTGACGTCCTTGGTGCTCCTGGTTAAAAGTTCAGTGTGTCCCTTTAATCCTAACACGTTGTTCCAAATAAGAAATTATTCCTGTGCACATCCACTTAGCAAAGGAGATCTTGCCTCACAGGTGCACAGAAAGCAGGAAGCTTCTGGAAGTGGACGGAATTTGACATAACAATACTTTATCAAGTCTGCTAAAGTGACAGCAGCATAAAAAAGAATACAATCAAATACATAAGAAGCAGTGTCGCCGTGTACATACGGCCAGTTCTCGATAGGTTGGGATATCTGTGATACATAATGTACCATTCTAAGAAAGCATCTGTCGAGTGGCAAGACGTTTTGCGATGAATTTACATTAAATGCTAAAAATCAGACTGTGCCCCACTGGATAACCAATCGGCCGGTTCTCGATAGGTTGGGACATCTGTGATACATAATGTACCATTCTAAGAAAGCAACTGTCGAGTATCAAGACGTTTTGCGGTGAATTTACATTAAATGCTAAAAATCAGACTGTGCCCCACTGGATAACCAATCACATAGCAGATTCCAATCACTGTAACAACAGATCTACTAACGGAGTTACTGTTGTTAGTCTAAAGCGTCCAGAGCTGAGCATAAGGGTATTTAATTACTATAAATACGTTCTAAAAACGGGAAATTGGTCAAAGACGAATAGTTATACTAAAATGCAGAGTCTTAAAGCGCCTTGCACAGATGTTAAAAATGCAGAATTCACAAGCAGCTGTACTAAAAAGATGTTTCCGACATTAGAATCTGGACAGTAAATTTCTGGAAAGGCGAGATAGACGAGATTCAAGAGAGTAAACAAAGGATGATGAGAGAGACAGGTCACTAGCGATGGTTGAGGTGCAGGAATTAATTTAAAAGGCTTCTGGAGCTAAGCATAATAGCAGCCGTGAAAGTACAAAAAAGGCCAGGAGACACGGCCTGGCGGCCGTGAAACTGAAAGGGGAGGAGAAATGGCTGAGTCAGAGCGCACTCTTTGATGCAGCAGGGGGTGGAGCGGAGCGGGAAGAGCTGCTGGCGGCACCAAGCTGGGGAACAGATGGCTGGCGATTTGA
This sequence comes from Lissotriton vulgaris, assembly GCF_964263255.1. Taxonomy (NCBI): domain Eukaryota; kingdom Metazoa; phylum Chordata; class Amphibia; order Caudata; family Salamandridae; genus Lissotriton; species Lissotriton vulgaris. The sequence goes on along the minus strand of NC_141693.1, from coordinate 1,248,086,135 downwards.
TGCTGCGCACGCGCATTTTAACTCATTACGCTTGCGCATTGTCCTAAAAGCACACGTGCACTGCATCAAATTGACACTTTGGTTAAACTCTGGATAAGCCCCTATATCTCTCGCTAGCTCGAATGCGCAAGCGCATCGGCAGGCGGGACCTAAAAAGGACCACCCTCCCCATGGGGTTGAGGGGCAGCGACTGCAACCGCTGGAGGTCCGCCTTGGCCCTCTTCACCAGTGGAATGACATTGAGGGCCCAGCTGAGCTCAGTCAGCAAGGTCACCCAGAACCCCAGATATTTGAATGATTGACGAAGTAGAGGTATTTCGGACTGCCAATCAAAGCATTCCCAGGAGAGGTGAAGGGGAACCAAGACCGATTTGTTGGGATTCAAACAGAGGCCTGAAGCCTGTTCGAAGGACTGCAAGATACGAAGACAATGGGTGCCGGACCGGGCAGGATCTGCCAAGTAGATGAGGACTAGATTTTATTCGGTTCAGCGCTGGGCCATTCCCATTCCCACATCTGATCGCAAGACCGCATCAAGGATGCCAAGGGCTCCATCACTAAGGCAAAAAGCAGGGGGGAAGGGGACAACCCTGCTTCGTCCCTCTGCATACCAAGAAAGGCTCCGACAGGAGTCCGGTTACTAGAACACGAGCCCCCAGGAGGGCGTACATAACCTTGGCCATGGCCCGAAAGAAGGGACCAAGTCCCATCATGTCAAGAACATCTTGAAGGAAGCACTGAGTCGAAGGCCTTCTCAAAGTCTACCAGGAGAAGCGCTAGGTATGGGGTGAAGAGGTGGCGATGGGCCAAGGCGAAGTGCAGTCTGTGAAGACAGTGTTGGGTGCTGGGAGAGGGCATAAACCCACATTGGTCGGGGTGGACCAACGTAGACAGATGGGGTTTGAGTCGCTGGGCAAGGAGGGTGGCGAACAGTTTGACCTCAGTGTTGATGAGGGAGATGGGTTGGTAATCTGCGCACTATGGTGAGGGGGCTAGGATTTCGGAAGGACCAAAATGGTGGCTATGCCCGTATCCTGAGGTAAGGAGCCTTTCTCCACAGCTTCGCGAAACAGTGCATCCAGGTAAGGGATGAGAACATCCTGGTATTGGGCACAGTATTCTTGAGGAAGGCAATCTGGGCCTGGTGTCTTGCCAGATGACACAAGAGCGATTGCGTCTCCAATTTCCTCACGGGAAATGGGGCGGTCCAGATCGGCTTGAGCAGCGGCACCTACACATGGAAAGCGGCCACCCTCCACGTCCATCAGGTCTGTAAGGGACAGGGTTGGGCCTCGGCCCCGTATAGCTTGCGGTAGTAGGCGGCAAAGGCTTGCGCCATTTCCATTGGGGTACGGCACAGTGACCCGTCTGGTGCCGCTATTTCAGGGATTATAGAGTTCGCCCTTGGCTAGGTAGCCAGGCGGTGAAGGAGCGAGCTATTCTCGTCACCCCATCCATATACCCTGGCTACGGAGGAGCGCCAAAGGAGTTTGGCCGCGTCCAGCGACAGCTGCTTGATCTCCGACCGGAACCGGGTCAGAAGTCTTGTGTCGGAAGCATCTGGGGATTGGGCCAAGGCACGTTCGAGGCGTAGGGCCTGCGCCTCCCGTGAGGTAATCTTTTCCAGTTGGGCTTGTTGCTGGAGCTTGAGTTTGCCCTTGGTGACCCCCCTAATCGTGGCCTTGCCCGCCTCCCAAAGGGTGCCTGGGGAGGACACGGAGCCCTCATAGAGAGAAAGTACTGTGCTAGCTCCCGCTTCACCACCTTCCTGAAATCCTTGTCTTAAAGAAACAAGGCAATGAACCTCCATGTTTGCCGGACAGAGGCGGGGGGGGGCCTGTACGGATCATCACTGGCGAGTGGTCAGAGATACTTCTTGGAAGAAGCAAGACGTCCTGAATCAAAAGACAGTCCGTCGAAGGAACGAAGATGGTGTTAATGGGTGCCTGTGTGTGGTGTACCGCTGAGGATGCCATAATCGCTAGGCGTCGCATACACCCAGTGATTCAGACCAAGACCTCAGCAGCTTGGCTTGTGCAATTCTACCAGGGGATGGAGGGACCGTCGTGTCGAGGTCAGGTGATGAGACTGCGTTAAAGTCGCGCCCAAGGAATGTGGGACCAGGAGGCAGAGACGCCAGGAGGTCAACAGACTTAGCTAGGATCGTGGTCAGCATCGAGGGGGGAGAATAAATGGACACCAGGTTAAGCGGGTTGCCGTTTAGTGTGCAACTGAGGGCCACGAAAGTGCCCTGGGCATCAAGAGTCATTTGGACAGTCACCAGAGAAAGGGAGCATCTCACCAGGATCGCCAGCCCTCGGGAACCCTTTGTAAATCCCGAATGCCACATTATCATAGCTTTACCGCGTTAAGAAGTGGCAGCGTTACCCAGCAGGTGGGTTTCTTGTAAGAGTAAGATGTCCGCCCTGAAGAGCTGCACATATCTGAGGACAGCCATGCGTTTATAGCGGTCCAGGAGGCCATTAACGTTCCAGGACATGATGCGCAGGGGGGCGTTTATTAATGGTGTGTCGGTCATGATGCTTGGGTTGGCAGTGGTCCGGTCTGTCTGTCCTTTTGGGTGTACGTCAGGGTGCTTCATGAATGCTGGTGTGGTAGAACTAAAAAACCCAAAACACAAAAACAGGTCCATAGGAGTATCCGAAGGGAGATCTGGGTGTCTCAAGGGGTGCAAATCAGGGTGCTATGTGAAAGCTGGTGTAGCGAAACAAAAAAAAAGGAAAGAACCAAATACAACAGAAACACAGGAGACGGTCCCACCTCCCCAACCCCTCTCCCACCCCTCCTCGTGTCCGGATGCGTGTATACGAGCCCATTGGGAAAGCAAGAAATGTAATGGGTTGGAGCACCATCTCAGGCCGCGGAGCTAGGCCCGGTGGGCAGAGACCAGTTCAAGCATGGGAGAGGTCTGATTCTGGAAGGTCAATCACCGAGGGCCCGGGCGAAGCACCTCCGCCATTCAGGCAGCCGCAGGAACCAGAGCGCCTCCCAGTCGGAGAGCGACATTGGCTGTTGTAAGTTACCTGGCGGGGAGGCAGAGCGGGCCCTTCTCTGCCCACAGCGCCTGCGGGAGCGGTTACTCTGAGGTTAAGGAGCGAAGGGAGCAAGGAGATCGAGACCGCCCTCCACTCCCACAAGCCCTGTGCCCGATCATTGGCCCGCAGAGGGCGCTCCTCCGTTGCTCAGGTCGAGGCCTCCGTCGGGTCATCAAAGAATAGTGTCTTGTTCGCGAATACCGCACGCACGCGGGCTGGGAAGAGGAGCCGGTATTGAATGTTGAGTGCCCTCAGCTTTTGCTTGACCTCCCCAAAGGAGCGGCGCTGGCCCTGGACCTCGGGGGTGTAGTCTGGGAAGATCATGATTGTACAATTTTCGTAGCGCAGATGCTGTTGTTTGCGGGCTTCAGCCAGGACAATGTCGCAGTCTTTGAAATTGAGAATATGCATGATGAGTGGGTGGGGGGGCGCACCTGGCACCGGTCTTGGGGTCAAAGACCGGTGAGCCCGCTCAATTGCAAACCATGGAGAGAGAGGGCCCTCCTGGACCCACGACCACAACCACCTCTCCAGGAAATCTGCCGCGCGGCCCTGCTCCACACCCTCCGAAAAACCTACCAGGTGGAGGTTATTGCGTTGGGATCTGTTTTCGGCATCCTCTTCCCGACGGTGCAACTCTTGAGTGTGCGACTGAAGACGGGCCACCTGCCCCTTAAGTTGTTGAACGTCATCTTCAACAGTGGAGATGCAGGTTTCAGTCTCTGTAATCCGGGCAGTGGCGTTACGGAGGTCCTGCCGAATGAGAGTCATGTCTACTCGCACTTCTGCAATTTTGCTTTCCACCAAGGTCTGGATGCGTGGATGGCCTGGAGGATGGTGGCCAAGTATCCGGATGGAGGGGCCTCCTGTTCAGCCATGCCCCCGGTAGCCCCAGCTTCCAAGGTGGTAAAGCGATCCATCTTCGTCTGGGTGGCAGGGGTCTTCGCCGATCTGTCTGTTCTGGCCATGGCGGCTCTAGGGAGTCAAGGGTTCCTCACATCCCTACAAGCAGACCCCACAGTGGGAAGTTGACAAGCTAATGTAGGCAAGCAATGGGTCAGCAGGGACAAGCAGCTAACGTAAGGACTCGGCACAAGTCAAACTGCCACCACCTGAAATGTGCAACCAGAGTCGAGGAGGAGGGAAGGAGAAGGGCCACGATCCAGGGCCAAACGGGGCCCCCCCCCGCCAGGGCCATAGAGTGCTCCGCCGGGGCGGCTACACATCATGTCTGCAGGGGTCCAGGGTAGTAGCGGGTCCAAGACTGACCTGAACAGGTGACCCCGGGAGCGCAGTAATGATTAGTGACCCAGGACAGGTCAAAGGAGAGGAACAGGAGGCCACATAAGCCCCACCACACAGAACTATGGGCGAGGCCCCCAGGGAGCCGCCAGATCCCACATCTGGTTCAGGGACACACTCCAGAGGGCCACCACCGCCCGAAACGGCCGCCGAGCAGTCCCGTCCACACCTCAGTCCCAGAGAGGAGAGGCCCAGCAGGGTCAGTTCACCTCAGCCGCAGGAGGTGCGTCGGGAGTGGGGGAGTGGGGGGGGGTAGGCGGGTGGAGGGAAAGGGAGCTGTGCTGTCTCATGACATTTACACATGAACTTATCTCCACACTAGAAAGATGCACAACTTTTATTCTTGAGTCAGATTTGGTATTATGCCTGCCTCTGTCCCTTGTGGTAATCTCTATCAAGGGTCATCATCCTCACCTGAGACACCCCAGAGGCGTTTTTTGCTTAGCCCTCGTGTTTCCCTTGACAGAGGTCTAGCCCACACTTGTTATATAGAAACTGCCACTATTGGGGGGGTCACCCATGCAACACATGACTAGTGTCTTGCTCAACTTACTAATCACCGTTTAGGTCCTGCCCAACAATGCCGAGCAACACTAGTGAGCAAATTGACCAACACTTCTGTGTTCTTGATGGACTATGTAAACATTTTGTGTACTTGTTTTATCTGAGACATTTCAGACTAATTATCATGATTTTTGACACTTCAAACATCCTTCTTTCACAACGGTTTCCATGCAAGTATGCAGCTGCATCACACTGGATAGGACGGAGTTCGGGGGCATCACGGAGATCTACCTTCGGCATCAGGCGCGAATGCTTAGCTCTCCGGGCACCATCTTAGCACATTCCCAGGGAGGGATATCATAGCAGATATTTCGGCGATGCTGGATCAGCGAAGGTCGAAATTAGTCTTGAACCTCCTAGACACCACAGCCCCTGACGTCGCCTTCCTCACGGAGACCTGGATGAACGCCTCTTCAGCGCCCGACATCGCCATCGCCATCCCAGAGGGCTACAAGATCACCCGGAGGGACCGCACCGCCAACCAGATGGGAGGAGGCATCGCCATCATCCACAGGAACACCATCCGTATCACGACTAGCACCGACAACACCCTAACCACCGCCGAACACCTGCACTTCCAGATCCACACCGACCCGAAGACCACCCTGAGAGGCACCCTGATCTACCGACCCCCGGGACCACGCACTCAATTCAGCGAGGACATCGCCGACTTAGTCAGCCCGCATGCCCTCCCCTCCGCTGACTACATCCTCCTGGGGGACCTCAACTTCCACCTGGAGAACAACACGACCGCAACACCAGCACCCTGCTCGACAACCTCGCCAACCTTGGACTCAAGCAACTGGTGAGCACCCCCACCCACCTCGCCGGACACACACTCGACGCCGTCTTCTCATCCAGCAAAGACATCGCCTTCAGCCACGCCACAGAACTCCACTGGACGGACAACAGCTGCGTCCACTTCACCTTCGAAACAACGACGATCCACCACCACCAGCAACAGGTTGCCCGTAGAAGCTGGAACAAGATCACCGCCGACCAGCTCGCCGCCTCCCTGAGCCAGCACCCTCCTGCCAGCTCAGCGAACCCCAGCCAGGCCGCCGACAACCTCACGAAGTGGATCAGCAACTGCGCAGACGAACTCGCCCCTCTGAGGACCCCGCCCAGCAGACCCGGCAGCAAGAAAGCCCCATGGTTCACCGACGAACTCAAGAGCTCCAAGAAGAACTGCCGAGCCCTCGAGAAAGTCTGGAGAAAGGAACCTACACTGGACAACATGACCACCCTCAAGCTCGCCACCCGGAAGCACCACCAACTGATCCGCGCCGCCAAGAAAACTGCATTCAAGGACCGGCTGGACAGCAACGCACACAACTGCAAGGAACTCTTCAACATCGTGAAAGAGCTCTCCAACCCCAACGCCGGAAACAACAACATCACCCCTTCGCAAGACCTCTGCAACTCCCTCGCCTCCTACTTCCACAACAAGATCGCGGACATACACAACAGCTTCAGCACTCAACCGACGCACGCCACGACCACAGCAACGCCGCCCACCACCACCCTCCGAACCTGGACTCCGATCAACACCGAAGACACCATCCGCATGATGAACTCCGTCCACTCCGGATCTCCGACCGACCCCTGCCCTCACCACGTCTTCAATAAGGCCGACGCTGTCATCGCACCCCACCTGCGGGAGATTATCAACACGTCCTTCCACACCGCCACCTTCCCCGAGAGCTGGAAGCACGCCGAACTCCGCGCTCTACTCAAGAAACCTACAGCAGACTCCACCGAACTCAAGAATTACCGCCCCATCTCGCTACTCCCGTTTCCAGCCAAAGTCACCGAGAAGACCGTCAACAAACAGCTGGCCGCCTTCCTCGAGACAAACGGATCCCTCGACCCCTCACAGTCCGGCTTCTGAGCCAACCACAGCACAGAGACCGCCCTCATCGCCGCCACCGACGACATCCGAGCCCTGATGGACAACGGAGAAACAGCGGCCCTCATCCTCCTAGACCTCTCCGCGGCCTTCGACACTGTCTGCCACCGCACCCTAGTGCAGCGCCTCAGCAATGTCGGAATCCAGGAGAAGGCACTGGAATGGATCGTCTCCTTCCTCGACGGAAGAACACAGAGAGTCCGCCTACCACCGTACAAGTCAGAGGCCACCGAAGTCATCTGCGGCGTCCCTCAAGGATCCTCGCTGAGCCCTACCCTCTTCAACGTCTACATGAGCCCCCTCGCGGCCATCGCACGCCTACACAACCTCAACATAATCTCCTACGCCGACGACACCCAGCTGATCCTCTCCCTGACAAACGACCCCGCCACCGCCAGAGCCAACCTGCACGAAGGGATGAAGGATGTAGCCGAATGGATGACGACCAGCCGCCTGAAACTGAACTCAGACAAGACGGAGGTCCTCATCCTGGGCTCCTCGCCCACCGCCTGGGACGACTCCTGGTGGCCCCCCGCCCTGGGCACCGCACCCAAACCAACGAACCACGCACGCAACCTGGGCTTCATCCTGGACTCCTCCCTCTCCATGACCAGACAAGTCAACGCTGTCTCCTCGTCGTGCTTCAACATCTTGCGCATGCTACGGAAGATCTTCTGGTGGATCCCCACGGAGACCAGGAAGACCGTCACCCAGGCCCTCGTCACCAGCCGACTGGACTACGGCAACGCCCTCTACGCCGGAACCATCGCCAAGCTCCAGAAGAGACTCCAGCGCATCCAGAACACCTCAGCCAGACTCATCCTCGACATCCCACGAAACAGCCACATCTCCGGACACCTGAGAGACCTGCATTGGCTCCCCGTCAACAAAAGAATCACCTTCCGTCTCCTCACCCACGCACACAAAGCCCTACACGATCAAGGCCTGAGCTACCTCAACAACCGAATCAACTTCTACGCTCCCAAACGCCACCTCCGATCAGCCAGCCACGCCCTCGCCGCCGTCCCACGCATCCGTAGAGCGACAACAGGAGGAAGGTCCTTCTCCTACCTGGCCGCCAAGACCTGGAACTCCCTCCCGGCCGACCTGCGCCTGACCTAAGACCACCTCTCCTTCAGGAAGAAGCTCAAGACCTGGCTGTTCGAGCAGTAACGGCACCCCCCCCTTAGCGCCTTGAGACCCTACGGGTAAGTAGTGCGCTCTATAAATGTCTTTGATTGATTGATTGATTGGTAAGCCGTTTGAATTCCGGTTTCAGAATCTTTGTACCGGTGGGAAAACACTACGGTGGGAACGTCCTTCAGGAGGCAGGAATGAGGGTTCGCAAGGAAGCATCAGCTCCGAGCAGCCACGATGGGAGCTGGCTCCTCATTTGAAAGACCGATTTCAATTCCCTGCTTTGAATTTGAAGGATTTTATTCCTATTTTTATGTTTTTACCTCAGTGGTTCAGAAAAGGGGGTGGTGATGAACAGAGTGTCTGAATTAAGCAGACCACTCTTACCCAGTCCAAAGATCAGGGCTTGATCCATCACCGTTATTTATCTCACTGCACCATCCCAGCTCAGAACCTGGCTATATGCAAATCAGTCTGTCCCTGGCCCAGTGCATCATGGGAAAGGCAGACTAAACTACCAAGCCAATTCTTCACCAGAAAGGAGACAAGCTACCGGGGACCGGTTTCTGGCATTTCAGCCTTCTTCGGCCCGGCTTGCTTGAATCCTGATGGTGCAGTGAGAAAGGGACTCATGTCTGAGTATACCCTGCCACACCTATAGTGGCCAAAAACGATTCAGAAAAAGGGGTGGTGATGAACAGAGTGTCTGAATTAAGCAGACCACTCTTACCCAGTCCAAAGATCAGGGCTTGATCCATCACAGTTATTTATCTCACTGCACCATCCCATCTCAGAACCTGGCTATATGCAAATCAGTCTGTCCCTGGCCCAGTGCATCATGGGAACAGGGCAGACTAAACTACCAAGCCAATTCTTCACCAGAAAGGAGACAAGCTACCGGGGACCGGTTTCTGGCATTTCAGCCTTCTTCGGCCGGCTTGCTTGATTCCTGATGGTGCAGTGAGAAAGGGACTCATGTCTGAGTATACCCTGCCACACCTATAGTGGCCAAAAACGATTCAGAGCAGTGGAGCATTTCTATCACCGTTCTGAATGGATAAGCTGTACCCTTCCTCTGCTGTCATTAGGGAACATATTTGGTTTGAGATAGCTTTGCCTGTCTCATCAGATTGTTTTTTTAAAAAAACAATACACCCTATACATACAGAGGAGGGCCTTTAGGTCAGTGGGCTTCATCTATTGGTCTGTTAAACTGTTATTAGCATTTTGCTTCTGATCACTTGTAGCTGGCTGAATGGGGAATGGCAAAGGGTGAGCCCATTACACCTGTTGGCTCCTTTCACTTTGAGTCTCTGCACAAAGCCTAAGCACATTGTTCACATCCACTGAAAATAGTTCCTTGCTCTTATTGACACACCTGTTTCACCTGTTTCAAAATGAGCTTTTTTTATATTTGGCTATTTATTTTGCTTGCACTTTAGGTGCATAGTTAGATAGTAATATATTTTCTGCCTCATTTTAAAGTTTCTATTATAACGTGTTTAGGTGACACTAACGTTATAGATGCCTGTAATTTGTGTGCTTAGTTTAGTGGTAAATTATTCCTGTATTCTTAAGAAATAATAATAAAATTCATGGCACAACTGAAAGGTCTGTTATTTAAATAAAATCACTTGCAAAACAGCCACTTCAGTTAAAGTTTTTATTTTCGGGCGAAGCATTTTTTTCATTTTATGTTGTGCCATATTCTGTAATAAAAATGATCAGCAAAACGGGACCCATTATCTTTGCCAATTGTTGTTTCTTTCACTTACACTTTTCGATTTAAGGGATTGTATGGTCCTTCCTTTATTTCTTTCCTATGTTTAGGTCTGGCTTGACAGCATTATGAAATGTTATTATAAAGGAACTATCCCATATATTTATTGTGAAAAGCATCAGTTAAAACAATATGCTTTCAAGGATGGATCGTTATAACACTGTGCTTAAGCCTGTATGCAGCGATTTTATTATATGGAGTTTCAGAGATTACTGCAGTATGCAGGATTTATTTTTTAAGGGTGAGTCAGCTGAACAAACTCTGAAAATAAGATATTCACTACAATAATCCTTGTTAGGCTCACCCAGGAGTGGGGGTATTTTGTGCAGCCAACTGTAATTTTGTATACATTTGCACCTTTAGTACTGTATGCCGAATGGTTGCCTTGTGAAAAGCTTACACTCAGTACAATAGGGTTGAGTTGGTTAAGGTGACAGGCCAATGATAAAAGATATATGACGGACTGTTTATTATGAAAGCTACTAACTAAAGTAGTGGGGCTTGACATACTGATTGTGAAAAGCATATGTTAAAGTTAAAAGTTATTTAAGAGTGAATTTTCATTACTCCGAATTCAAGCCTACTGATAGGTTTTTTGTTACATGGAATCTCATACATATGGTATAGTAGAAGCCTTGTTTAGCCCTGTTAGGAGAGATATTTTGCTTTGCCATATGTAATATTGTAAGCATTTGCAATTTTATGACTGGATGCCTGATGGTTGCCTTGTGGGAAAGCTTACCCTCAGTTCAGAAGGCCTTATTTAGTAACGCGGACAAGCCAACAATAACACCTTTGGGCTATATTTGTGTGCAGCAGGGCTTAATTTGAGACAGTGATTTCCTTTGCTCAGTACTGGCACTTATTTGCCAATACCAGGGCTTGTGACAGTCTGCCACAAAGTGGCATGGTCTACCTAATTTAGAGATGACCACAACAGTTAAATATTAATTCAATATACATTAAAAATTACTATTGCTTGCTCTCCAAGCCATTCCTTATAGATTTGGGGCCCTGAATTAATTCGAGTTGTCGCACTTGTAGGAGTGTGATGGTTAATAGTTGTGTTGTTACTATCACTAGCAGCATGGCAGGGGCAATGTGTGGTGCAAGCTGCAGTAGCCTCCTGACAAGAGCACTGACATTTTATTTTTATTTTTTTTACAAATTAGGCACTGGTGCGGAGGGAAATGTTATGCCTGATACCATTGGTCTAGCCTGTTCATTATGAAAAATAATTACAAAAGCAGTAGGTCCGACTTATTTTCTGTGAAAATCATACAGTAAAGCCAATAGGCCTCTAACAGAGGATTATTATCACATTATGTTACAGCTTGTAGAAAGGTATTTGTTTGCATGCAATTTCACAGATCACTAGAGTAGGCAAAGGTTTTGGTGTTAGCCTCCCACTCTGACAAAACCTGGAAATAGCATTTCACTGTGATGACTCTTGTTAGGCCCTATTGAGAGGGGTTGTATACTGTTTTGCCAACTTACATTTTGAACATGTTGTAATTTTATTTATGTATGCCTGATGATTGCCAAGATATGCACACTTCAAGAGGCCTGGGTTGTATACAGTGTCGAGCTTCTGGTAAAGAATAGACACCTAAACAGTTCACTGGGAACAGTTATGTCAGATTCCTTAGGTGTAATCGGATTTAATGAAAAGTTATGACAAAGCAATAAGGCATTGTTTACTTATTGTGAAAATCATACGTAATAGGCTTTCAAGGGTGGATTGTTATTGCACTATGCTAAAGCTGCAGGCAGGTATTTTGTTCCCTGAAATCTTGCAGATTGCTGTAACAGGCAATGGTTTTGACGTAAGCGATCCTCCTGAACACGCCATGAGGACTGACAATTTGCACTATGGTAATCCTTATTAGGCTATGAGGAAATTTGTATTGTTTTGACAACTGTATTTTGTACAGATTTGTAATAGTATTAAGGTACACTTGAGGGTTGACTTGTGGGAAGGCTTATGAACCAACACAGTAAGTCTGAGCTGGGTTTGGTGATCTGCCAATGGTAAAAGTTATAGGTCAGATTGTTTATATTGAAAAATGATGTTATAGGCGGTTGGCCTGCCATACTGATTCTGACATGCATATGTTAAAGTTAATAGGCATTTAAAGGGAGATTGTTATTTCTCTGTATTAAAGCCTAGAGAAACACATTGTGTTACACAGAATCTGGCAGATTACCACACTAGGCAAGGGTTTTGGTGCTCATTAGCCCCTCTTACAAACTGTGGGTATAGACTATTTCTACTGTCAGAATCCTTCTTAGCCCCTCCTAGAAGAGATTCTGTTATGCTGTGACAACTGTAATTGTGTACACTATATTTATGACTGTATGCCTAATTGTTGTCTTGTGGGAAAGCTTATGCTCAGTACAGAAGGACTCAGCTGGTTTTGGTGAGAAGCCAGTGATTACAGCTACAGACATGACTGGCTTACCAGGAAAAATATTTCTGTTGCCGTAGATCCGATCTATCACAAAAAGTTATAATAAAACACATTAGGCCTGACATATTGATGACGAAAAGTGTATGTTAAAGTCAAAAGGCATTTAAGGGTGGATTGTTGTATCTTTGTACTAAAGCCTACAGATAAGTATTTTGTTACATTAAATGTCACAGATTCCCTTTGTAGGGAATGATTTTGGTGTTGGTTACAGCCTCTGACAACCCATAGAGGAAAAAGAATTGCACTGTAATAATTCACGTTAGGAGCTCTTCATCCTCTCTGCCATCATTTTGTAGTAAGAAAATCATTAAATAATACATGCATTCAATATATATATATGAATTGCAGGACTATGTTTACCATGACTCACTTGAGGCCCATCCAGGGTGGAAAAGTATTTAATGAGACAATTAATGCCTGTAATCTGGGCTGTTGGGCTATATATACCAATAAAGTTGCATTGCCTATCAGACGATGTTTGGCGCTTGGGCTGCTATTGGCAAAACACATGGTAGCATGCAGGTGGGGGAGAGGTAGGGCCCCCCAATTTAAGGAGTGGATTAAGGACATGACATACTGTCAAGAACAAAACAGCATAGATATATGGGATTCTCTCATTTATTATTTTGAAGGTTTTATATAGCGCAAACATGACCATTGCGGGTATCAAAGCGCTTTACATGAGTAGAGAGTAGGAAACAAAAGGAACATATGAATACATAATTAAAATTTGTAGTACAGTTCTCAGTTGCGTAAATGTGTATGTGCCCCGCGAGGGAGTGACGGTCCGGGTGCGATTCAAGTAAAATGGCGGGCGCCTGCTCTGCAATTATCTCGATGCGTTGATCCGGGGTTAGCGAGCCTTCGGCAAGCCAGCAAACGTGCGATGCAATGATCTCTGGGGTTAGAGAGCACTTTGTGGCCCGCAAACATGCGATGCGATGCGATGACCTTCGGTTTGCGAGCGCTCTGCAGCAGCAGCGCAATGATTTTTCTTACGCTCTCCAGCTGCGGCGACTCGCAAACGGAGTTAGCGACTATTTTCAGCACTCTCTTCTCTGTAGTAGAGCCAGAGGCCCTGGAGCTCACAGGAGCCTCACCAGCAGATAGGAATCCCCGCTGGGAGGAATCAGGAGGCTGGTGGGGGCGTCAGATATGCCAGTGACTCCAGCAGGAGGATAGCTCTCTTCTAGCCCTTGGGTGATTGCTTAGCAAAATAAAAGTCTCTCAAAAGTCCTTTCCCTCGTCTTTCAAGTCCAAGGGGAATTACTGCAGGCCAATCCAAGAAACAGCACACAAGGACAGACCTTTCCTGGAGATTCCTTCAGTAGCGCGGACAGAGGTTCCTCTTGACATCCAGGAGCAATACAAAAATCAGGGGTTTGGGCACAGATATTTATACCCCAAATGTCTTTGTTCTCAAACGTCTCTAGTCACTGAACCCAGCCAGAACCAGTTCTGCTCAGGCCTGGGGCACTTTGTTTACCAGGCTGCATCCTTCCTTTCAGAAAGAGGGGGTCTGCCATCGGACGCACAGTAGGAGGTGACGCAAGCACCTTGCCAGGCACAGCCCTATTCAGGTCAAGAAGATACCCCTCCCCAGTACTCAATGCAGATCTCTCTATTCAACCCAGGTCTGACTCAGCCTGCCTTGCCCCTCTAAACCCAGACAGCCAATACACATAACAGCAGAGCACACTGGAAGGCTTAGGCAAGAAAATACCTACTTTCTAAAAGTGGTATTTTCAAACACAGAATGTTAAAACCAACTTCACTAAAAATGTATTTTATCAGTCTGAGTTCAGGCATACTAAACTCGAATTTCTACCATGTTCCCTGAGTCAGATAGGACTATAAGATGTAAGAGCCAGTCTGCCTATTCTAGCCTATGGAAAACAGGTAGCCTTGCAGCAGTGAAAAACAAAATGGAGGGTAATTCACTACCAGGACATGCTACACATATCAAGCCATGTCCTACCTTACGCACACAATGCACCTACCATAGGGGTGACTGACATAATGCCAAGGGAAGGTTCAGGGGCGGGGGGAAGTGTGGGCACTTCACAGCCAAGATGGCAGTTCAGGACTGCACGCAGACACTGCAGTGGCAGGTCAGAGAAACAGTTTACAAGGTGCGTCTGTGAGTGGCGCAAACCAACGCTGCAGGCCCACCAGCAGCATTTGGGTTACCAGCCCTGGGCCCACACAGGCCACACTACTAGGGACTAACAGGTAAACCAAATAAGCCTATTAGGGATATACAAATTCACAGTCATATTTACACAGGGAGCATTTGCGCTGTGGCACTGAATGGCAGTGGCACAGTGCCCAGAAGATCTAATACTAGCGAAAATAGAGGCAACAACAGCAAATATGGAAGGGAGACCAACGCCAATGGTGACAGGTCTAACAGTATGCACAATGTTTTATGAAAATGTCCTTAAAAGTAGGAATTTTACTTCTTTTTTAAAGGAGGTAAAAGAAGGGTTCAGTTTGGTTGCGGGGGGCAGCGCGTTTCAGATCCTCAGAGCGATTCCAGAGTAGGGACGGTTGTATGTTTTTTTTTGGCAAAGCATTGAGGTTTCAGCAGAAGATTGCTGGTACTTCTGGACAATCTGTTTCCACAGGAGAGCACCAATTTTGAGCCAAGTATCTCAGTGCATTATGATTCAAGGCTTTGTAGGTCATGCAAGCGATTTTTTGTTGAAATCTGGCTTTAAAAGGAAGCCAGTTAAGAGCTCCAAGGTCGGGGGTAATATGACAATTTCTTTTTGAGCCCATGATTAGCATAGATGCTGAATTGAGCGAGATTTTTAAAGGGCCCGTTGATGATCTGGGAAGACCGCATAGCATTGCACTTCCATAGTTCAGTCTTGAGATTACTGATGCTTGAACTGCCAGTTTGAAGTCATTTGCGGGAAGGAATGGTTTTAGTTTTCTCAGGCTGTTGATGTGAATATTTACACCTTTTTTTGCAGCACTGATATGTTTTTGCATGTCAAGATTTCTGTCCAGTAATCGTCCTTGTGATTTGGCTGAGTCTACAATATGAGGTTGGCAGTTGAGCGCTGTGAGTTGTTTAAGCCATTCTTCGATTTTGGTAGTTTTGTTGGGAGGAGGGATTAGGAGGAATTCTGTCTTGAGGGTGTTTAGTTTCAGGTGGTTGTCTGCCAGCCATGTCTGTTTTTTTTTCCAGAGTTGAATTGAGAGTTGTGATGTCATCCGGGGAGGGGATCTTTAGGTACAGTTGTGTGTCGTCAGCTTACATATGATAGTGGATGTTTGAGGAGCTGAGAATTTCAGTCAGGGGTACCATGAAAAGATTGAAGAGTGTAGGCGAGAGGGATGAGCCCTGTGTTACTCCTAGAGTGACTGGGATGAACATAGAGAGGGATTGATTGACTTTGAATCTTTGGGATCTATTTTGGAGGAAAGAGGTGAACTAATTTACTACTGATCCTGATAGGCCCATTCTATTGCTCAGAAGGTCTAGGAGATTATCATGTTTGACGGTCTCGAAACCGAAGAGAAATCGAGAAGGATTAGTAGACCTGCTTCATTTTTGTCAATAATTTTTAGTGCTTCATCTATTATGTGAGTCTTGGCCAATTCAGTACTGTGCCCTGCACAAAAGCCGGATTTGTATTGGTTGAGCAGGTTGAAATGGTCAGTGTGATTTCCCAGCTGGCTGTGTGCACATTTTTCAAAGAGTTTGGCCAAAGTTGGGATGTTGTAGATCAGGCGGTAATTATTTAGGTCAGTGTGATCTGTCGTTGGTTTCTTCAGGATGGGTGATACCTGCCCTGATTTAAGGGTTTCAGGGATGATTCCTTGAAGCAGAGACGTGGTGATAATCTTGGTCCATAGAGTCCGAAGCAGCAGAATGAACTCTTTTAGGTAATTGGCAGGAAGAGGATCAGTGAAATGGTTAGAGGGGTTGAATGATGTCATTACTGATTACTTTTAGTATTGCATCTGCTGTGTAAAGGTTGAAAGAATACCAGTCTGCATTGTTTCAGAGAGCGAATTTTGGAGGAGGTGGGCTGGGAGAGGTTAGAGAGAGTGGAGTGGTGCTCTTGTGAGGTCGCTAGGGTCTTAAGTAGGTCAGTTTTTATGATTTCTGTCTTCTTACTAAAGAAGGAGGCAACATCTTCACAGCTGGGTTGAGAGCTAGGACCAGCTTGTGGGGGGGTGAGGTAAGCCTTTAGATTGTGCTTTAATTAGATCAAATAGTTTTTGGGTCTATTTTTGACTTGGTCTAATTGGTTCCTAATGAAGATAGCTTTTGATCTTCTGATATTTCTGTAATAAGAGTTTCTGGCAGCTCTGAGCAGCTTAAGGTTGTCAAGGGATGGATATGATCTCCATTGGCGTTCAATTAGTCTTAGGGAGCGTCTATCCTCATTGAGTCTGCCGTCATACCAAGGTTTGGAATCTTTTGTGGATATCCTCTTCAATTGTAGCGGTGCGACTGTGTCGATTACTGTGGTCATAGAGGTAAAGTAGTGGTTTGTCAGCGCGTGGACATCCAAAAGGTCTGTTGGGGGCAGCAGGAGGCTGGCACTAGATGATAGGAGTAAGTCTGTGCTGACACTCTTTAGGTTCCTTTTCCATATTTTGGGTTTCGTGGATTGGGCTAAGTGTGTTCTTACTGATTCGTTTATAAAGAATGTGATGCAATGGTGGTCGGACCAATCACAAGGGAGGATCGTGTTCAGTTGGATGGAGTCGGCATTGGAAATGACCAAGTCTAGGGTTGAGCCCTTGTCATGTGTGGGGCTGTTACAGATTTGGGAGAGGTTTAAGTCTGTGAGGAAGTTTTTGAGGCTATTGACTATGGGGTCATTGATGTCGTTCCAATGAAGATTAAGATCTCTGAAGAATATTTGGGCAGTCTGTGGACCAGTGTTGGTAGTTAATATATCCATTAATTGTTCAACAAAAATTAGGTTGTCGCATGGAGGGTGGTAGAATGTGTGCAATGAGCAAACTGGATTGTTGCTGCTTGAGATGTCCATGCACAGGTATTCACAAAATGATAGTAGTGGAGAATGAGATTGGTTCACTGCAAAACTGTTCCGGTGAATGCAGGTACGGTAATACCGCCCCCTGGCCTATTGTTCTGTCTAGTCTGATCATGTCGTGATTTGAGGGGACTAGAATGTCTAGTATAGGTGTAGATGATTCGTTTAACCAAGTTTCAGTCAGTATTAAGAGGTCTGGTTTGTGCGTAAGTATGAGGTCTGCTATGCAAGCTGCATGTCTTGAAGCTGATCTACAGTTGAGTAGGATGCATTTACGATGTGGCTTGATGATAGTTTGGTGTTCTAGTGAGAGGGGGACTCGCAACAGATTGTCTTTAGATATTTCTCTAGGGTTGTGTGTAGGAGCTCTGTGTGGATTAGGGGGGATGGTTTGGATACAAGATGCTTTATGTATATTGTGGTTCGAATATTCTGTGCTCTTCGTAGAAGCTCCGTGTGGATTAGAAGGGATGGTTTAGATAAGGGAAGGTTTATTTATATTGTGGTTCGAACATTCTGTACTCTGGGTGGGATTGGGAAGCTTGTAAGAGCGGAGAAGGGAGTGTATGTCATTGGATGTGGGAGGGTCATTTCTCCGAATCGGCCGGGATGTGGCGTTGGGGTAAGGGATAGTTCTCCATTTTGGTGTCTGATACAACCTTGGTGGTGGTTGCATTTGATGTGTTGGGTTCAGTTGGTGTGAGGGCGATTACTATGGACGTATGTGGAAGAATCTCGAACCTGCCTTCTGATGTTCGGTGTATTGAGAATTAGGTTTTGTAGAAGTTGTAGGCCCTTTTTGACTTGTTGAAGTGAGAGTATAATTTCATCAAGTTTGGGGTCCTGAATGGGTTGTGCCATTATTGTATGGTATAGGTGTAGGAGGAAGAAGATGAATTAGGAGTGTGACTGGGGGCGTTAAGATAGCCTAGGTCGGTGCGGTGTAATGAAGCCCGGGTAAGTGAATAGAGGGGCAAGGATGGGGAAGAGTGGTAGGAGGAGAGGCATTTGCCGGTTGGGAACGAGGAGGGGATGAGGCTGAAGTGACTCATGAATTATTTTCTTCAGATATCACAGATGGGGGCTAACCATTCATCACCAATGCGCTTAGTTAGCTGTGCCTACACACACATCTCAAACATGGGCTCCGAAATGCGGGACAATAATGGACCTTCTCGTAATGGACACTTATTGTGTAAACCTCAAGGTAATGTATGTCGGGTATGACCTATGTAGGGGAAAAGCAAGAAATACTAATGATCTGTCATTGCTGAATGTGCTCGGCACTGTGGGAACCTAGTGTAAGAACTGTAACAATTAACGATTCATTGTCCATGCCGTAAACCGTCTGTTGTATACAAAGGAAAATGTTAATAAACAAAGTTATTTAATTAATGCCTGTAATTACCTCTGCTGTTGTCACGCTTTTGGTATTACAACACAATGGTCCATAGACTATTCCTTCTCAGTATCACAATTAGTCAAATTTTCATCATTGAAGCTTTTTGAGTATGAACATTTTACTCTAGATCAATAAATGCATCAATGTCATAAGACGCAACAGCAAAACATATAATCAAAGGCAATTTATTATTTATTGCTAATCATGGATGTGAACAATAAAACATTACATATGGGTCATATTGGTTGCCCCAAGGGGAGCGTGCAAGATAGAGAGATGTGAATAGAAAGAAGTTTAAATTGTGAAAAGAGAAAAAGAATTGCAGAAATTGGTGACATAAAATAAGGAACACTATTTAGTTATATTACAATTTGGATCAACAATCATCCATGTTGTGGCCTGGCCTTAAATCAATTCAGACGTAATCTGATACATTTTTTACAACACATATAATTAATGAATTTGTTATGCACAAAAGGGGTAGGGTATATCGGTCCAGGTCAAAGGGGAAAAGGGGGTTCTTGTCGACGTTTCGACTCGACTTAGGGCCTAACAGTGATTTCTTGCCTGGGCCATGAGAGTCTTCATCAGGACTATAAAAACATACATCGGGCAACCTTAGATTTGTGGATGACCCCTCTCAGCGTGGGTGATTCTAGTTTATTATTCTTAGTAATTCATCAATCAGTGAAGTGTCCTCCTTATCTCCTACAAGTCTGAAGTCGCCCACAAGGGGAGGATTACTATGGATTCAATTGGGATTCAATATCACGGTAGGATTTTGCTAGTAGGCAGTTGAGTCTCTTATTCTGCAGCTGCAGAACTCATTGCTCCTGCTGCACTTCTAGTTGTGATGAACTCCATAAATCTCACTGCACGTGTGGTATATTTGCCTCTGAGGAGTCACTCTGGGATTTGACACCAGAGTCTGTCAGCTCAATACTGGCTGCCCTTGTGTCCTTCCTTGATGGTTGTCTGTCCTAGCATTTGTCTGAAAAGGCCTGCACCCAATTCTAGGAAACAAAAAAATGCACTACAATGATCACATCAACTTGTTTAAATCTAGGCTATACACTGTGTGTATTACCTTTTTTGTGGATCAATTGCTCTCATTCAATTTAGAAGTCCTATACGCAAAAGATCAAGGATGTAACTCAGTTTTCAGTTGTGATACATAACACTACATTTTTTTATATAATGCTTTATACTGCTTCTTTGTCCTTTTTAGTTCAAGCTTGACAGCTCACCTTTCACCAGATCCTATGTGACCAACAAAGAAAGAATTGTTAGTGTACTACTTAGAGATTATGGCTTCACCTACATGTACAGGATTTGATATGGCTGAATTTGTGTGCTTTCACTGAAAAGAGAGCTTGAATGACACAGCGGTAATGAAATAATATGGTGGTGGTGTCCAATGGACACCGCCAGCCATTTTACAATGGCCACATATAGGTGCCTTACCGCGGCAGGCAGGCGGTGTTTGTTGCGGCTGGCCCCTGTGGGGCCCCCAGGTGATGCCGGTTTAGGGGGAGGACAGGGGGGGGTACCTATGGTACCCCCCCACATTTGCATATGCAAAGCGGCAGGCCCCGCGCGGTGCCTGTCGCTTTGCACATGCAAATGCGTTCACAAGTGTTTTGCGTTGTGGCGGGCGGTGCAGAGTGCACCACCCGCCACAATGCAAAACATGGAGGACGTGCCCGCCACAGTGTCGGGCACATCCTAATTCCCCCTACGGGACCCCCACCCTTATGGCGGGCGGTCCCGTTCTCCGTTAGGGTGGCGGGTGGACAAAGTCCGCCCACCATCCTAATGAGCCCCATAGTATTTTTCCTAGCCTCTTGTAACTTTGTATACCTTTCTAATTTTGTAACTGTGCACCTGATGGTTGCCTTGAGGGAATGCTTATGCTAAAAAATGTTGCTTATGCTCAAAACAGTAGTCTGAGTTGGTTATGGCAACAAGGTATTGGCTTGATTGCTGCACGGGGAAAAGTTATGTTCAATACTATGGGCCTGATCATATCTATTATGAAATGTTAGCATTTAATGTGCAAAGCACATGTTAAAGTCAAAAGGCCATTAAGAATACATTGTTAATACGCTTTGCTGAAAGCTGTAAACTGGAATTTTGTTACAATCCCTAAATGATAGCCTTCTAATAACTCTAAAAAACATTACTGCCTATTATACATCATCCCATGACCCCAAAAACATCTTTATGCTACCCTTCGCTGAACCTAAAAACTCCTTACGTTCCCTTCTTGCTGCCCTCTGTGAACCCTAAAATACACTTATTTCCCCTTAACACTGCCCTTCATTAAACTTTAAAAAAAACCTTACTACACTTTTACACTACTCATCCCTGAACCCTAAAACCCCCCGAAACACCCTTTAATGCTACCCTTCCTTAAAACCCTAAATGTTTCTAACTACCTCTTCCTACTACCTGCCCCTAAACCCTACCAACTACTTACTAACCCTTAACACTATCCTTCACTGAATTCTAAAAAACTTGTACCAACCCCTCACACTAAATGCTCCATTCTACTTTAGCTAGAGGATGCCCCTTTGTCCTATAAGACACAACATTTTTTCATTTGTTTTTTTGTAACCACAACTTTTTTAATTCTATGGTTTCAGCAGACAACATTTTTGACACTACCTTTTTCAGTTGTTATTTTCCACAACATTTTTACTGCAAATCCCTTAATGGTTACCCTGTGAGAAAGCTTAACCTCAGGGCAGTAGGGCTGAGCAGATTATGGCAAAAAGTGAAAAATAACAGCTATAGGTCTGAGTGGTGCACCGTGAAAGGTTATGCCAGATGTCATAGGTCTGATCTGTTTATTATGAAATGTTACAACAAAAGTAGTAGGCCGGATTTATTTACTACGTAACAACTGTTAAAGTCAATAGCATTTTAAGGCGTTACATAAGGGGGGGTTTTACCCATGCAGTCATGGGGACCTGGGCGCAATATGTTACATATAAGAGGGGGGTCCCCGTAGGAAAGGGATGTGTCTTGTAAATAACAAACACAATATATTACAAAAACCACAAATTAAGAATTCTGTAAGCAAAAATCTGATTGGCATATATTATTTAATGACCAATGCTATATGATTAATAACTGCAATCTGGAAATCATGTAAATTAAGGGCCCCGGAGGGGGGAGAAAAGAAGGGGAGGGGTAGTGCTCAAGGGAGTGTAAAAAGGTTATGACAAAATGTAAGGCAGTAACAATACAGATTGACAAAAGTTATCAAAAGATAATCTGGATACAAACGTCCCAAATCAGGACTACAAATTCAAGAACACATAAAAACATTACAATTCAACGGTCACAGCTAATTATTAGCGAATTCAGGAGTGTGCCGGAAGGAAAATAATGAGAGAACAGTCGACGTTTCGACCCCTATGTCTAGGCCAGTTGGAGTCCTTTTACGGGGTCTTCATCAGGACAACATGTGAGAGAAAAGTGGGGCCATTCATGGTTGAAGACCCCAAAAGGGTTCAATATATATGCAGGAGGACCACGCTGAATGTCGTGGTGGATCTGCAGGTGATAAAACTACCAGCAATAATAAAAGGTGCTTGGTTACACCGCTAAAGATTAGGCTCAGACTGTACGTGGCATTGTTAGGGAGTGACAGTCAATTCGGGTCGATGTATTGCTTGTGCAAATGAAACAGCTAGAAGGTTCCAAGAGGCGGCACCTTGCAATACGGCGGCAGTCCGTAGAAGCTGGGAATGGTATTCAGCGTGATATGCCCGTGTTAAAGTGAGCTACAGCAACGTTGCTGTCTGCCAAAAGGGTTTCGTTACGTGAGGCGGGTCCAATCTTGTAATCTTTTTATAGAAAATGCAGCGCCAGCCCTGCCTGCTACTTGACACACGATCGCAAACTCCGCAGTGGAAGCTCCCACTGCGGAGTTTGCGATCGTGTGTCAAGTAGCAGGCAGGGCTGGCGCTGCATTTTCTATAAAAAGATTACAAGATTGGACCCGCCTCACGTAACGAAACCCTTTTGGCAGACAGCAACGTTGCTGTAGCTCACTTTAACACGGGCATATCACGCTGAATACCATTCCCAGCTTCTACGGACTGCCGCCGTATTGCAAGGTGCCGCCTCTTGGAACCTTCTAGCTGTTTCATTTGCACAAGCAATACATCGACCCGAATTGACTGTCACTCCCTAACAATGCCACGTACAGTCTGAGCCTAATCTTTAGCGGTGTAACCAAGCACCTTTTATTATTGCTGGTAGTTTTATCACCTGCAGATCCACCACGACATTCAGCGTGGTCCTCCTGCATATATATTGAACCCTTTTGGGGTCTTCAACCATGAATGGCCCCACTTTTCTCTCACATGTTGTCCTGATGAAGACCCCGTAAAAGGACTCCAACTGGCCTAGACATAGGGGTCGAAACGTCGACTGTTCTCTCTTTATTTTCCTTCCGGCACACTCCTGAATTCGCTAATAATTAGCTGTGACCGTTGAATTGTAATGTTTTTATGTGTTCTTGAATTTGTAGTCCTGATTTGGGACGTTTGTATCCAGATTATCTTTTGATAACTTTTGTCAATCTGTATTGTTACTGCCTTACATTTTGTCATAACCTTTTTACACTCCCTTGAGCACTACCCCTCCCCTTCTTTTCTCCCCCCTCCGGGGCCCTTAATTTACATGATTTCCAGATTGCAGTTATTAATCATATAGCATTGGTCATTAAATAATATATGCCAATCAGATTTTTGCTTACAGAATTCTTAATTTGTGGTTTTTGTAATATATTGTGTTTGTTATTTACAAGACACATCCCTTTCCTACGGGGACCCCCCTCTTATATGTAACAAATAGCATTTTAAGGTGCACATCTCAGATTACCTTTGTAGGGAAGGATTTTGTTGTTAAAAACTCCTTTGACAAACCCTAGGGGTAGAGGATTTTCAACTTAATTCTAATTAGAATCTCTTTGGAATGCCTGACAGGCTTAGCTGTCAACCAAGATCTTGTAATTAGGAAACATTATTAAATATTTGCGTCAAAATATATATATATGTATATCCAAATAGATACACAGAGGAGCTATTGGTCCGCTCTTTTCATCAGCCATTGCCTCTCTTTGCCATCTGAAATACAGCATTTTCTGATCACATATGCACATCTAACGAAAACATGTGTGCGCTTCAGTGCAGGGCGAATAATTCAGTACTTTTGTTTTCTCTTTTTATAGTTTCCCTTTAATTTGTTTGCTTCTACTCTTTCTATAATTTTTTTATTAAGACAATACTACAGCAGGCAGTGCTAATGAGTCACTTAGTTGCCACTCATTTGATTTGCAGCACCCCACATCCCGCATGGCCATTAACACTAAAGCGAGCATTCATTTTGGAAAGCGGTTGTCCATAGTGAATCATTGTTTTACCACTGCAACATGGCCTACACATTGGCTCTAAATGTTGAGGCCACACTGGAACTTTAATACAATGACAGAGTATGTGCATTATCACTGCAAGAAGAACATCTGAAATTTTCAATATTGCAAGCATGTGCTCACCATGTTTGGTGTCCAGCATGTTTAAAATACAATTCTGTTTGTATTCTTTTAATGTATTTTGCATATCTTGCGTTGAATCTGGATGTTTTATTGTAGAAGTGTCAGAGGGTGAATGCAAGAATGAATCAGCGCAGTGTAAAGAAAAGTGCATGTATAATGCTTTATGGAGCTCCTAAACCCATTAATGAGACAACGGCCACTATTATTCATAAGCCAGTCCTATTGGCATTGTCAATCCTTGTTAAATATTGCAATTTCGTTCTTACTATTTCCCAATGTAATAATACTCAGTTTTCCAACTCTAAAAAAAAAATGGCTGCTGCGCCCTATGGGAAATTGAATTGTGAAGTGCAGGTCACACAAGATGCTAATATCTCGCGTTGAATTAATGGAGCTATCTCGTCACCAAACTAAAACAAATGTACAGTTCGTTCTATCAATCTGTACTTTCTTCTCATCTCCTCTCGGCTAGGAGATGTTCCAACTACTTCACGCCCATCCTATGGATCTTCATTGACCCAAGGCCTGAAAACTACTTATACATATTATAACTTGGTAGGAGATCCATCATGATCAAGGTACGCTGCTAAGGCACTCAGAGTATGTGCCTTGAAACAACATCACAATGTCGTTCACCCCTAATATATGATGTTCTAACCAGTCGTATTTCCCAGGAGACCAAATTTTAAAGTGTTTATCACTTTGCTCAATATGAAAATAAACATATCCTTATTCGCCACAGTGAACTCTGAAAATCTTCATAAAATGTATCCTAAAACTAAATTAGATCATACAACCCGGAAAGCAGTTGAAAGACCCAATATGACATAATATTATCAGTTTGATAAATATATTACAGTGCTTCTTTTGGGCATAATGAAGTACTTTCTTTTTGTAAATGACCACTTCAGAGTACTATACAATTGAGAAAGGTTGGCGTTCGGCACAAGATTAAAATAATACGCTTTTTCGTGGTGCTTGTGCTCAAAACAGGTGCCATTTATTGATGTGGGTGCAGGCCTTCAAAATTATAAGCCCATGTAAAAGTCTTTTTTAGGAGAAATTTAGTCGTTAACTTTTTAATTTCACCAATGCTCAACAAAAGTATTTTTAAGCTGCATTTGAATCTCTGAGTGTTAGACTTGGCATCTTTTAGTGTGTTTCTCCTGTCTTTTTGCTTTCTGAATCTCCTGGTTTTGACTCTGTTTTTGCTGGTTTAGTGTCTCTGCGCAGTTTCCTACTGCTGTTAAGTTTTAAAGTGCAAGTGCTCCTGTTGTGTATTGTGTTATGGATTGGTGTTTCCATGATTGGCATGTTTGATTTACTAGTAAGTCCCTAGTACACTGCCCTTAGAGTGCCAGGGCCTGTAAATCAAATGCTATTAGTGGGCTTGTAGCACTGATTATGCCACCCAAAGATGTCGCCCTGTAAAGGTAACTCAGACCTCCCACCGCAGAGTCTGTGTGCAGTTGGTAACTGCCATTTAACCTTGGCAAGTGCACCCACTTGCCAGGCCCTTATCTTCCCTTTTATAAATCACCCCCAAGGTAAGTCCAAGATAACCCTGTGGGCAGGGTGCTATGTATGTTAAAGGTAGGACATGTTCTGGTGTGTGTGACATGTCCTGGTAGTGAACTAGAGTGCATTTTGTTTTTCAGTATGAAAAGGCTATCTGTCTCATGAGGTAGCATGGGAGTTTATTAATAACATCTTATAAAGACAACTTCCAATTGGGATAAGATAGGAAAATAGAGTTTAGTATGCCTGGACTCAGAATGTAAAAATGCATCTTTTAGTAAAGATGATTTTTATGTTCTGTGTTTAAAAATGCTCCTTTTAAAAAGTAAAGTATTTTCTTGCTTAGCCATTATGTGTGCCTCTGCCGTGTTTGTGGATTGACTGTCTAGCTTTGGAGTAACAGGGGCTGGGGATGTGCATTCTCTTCGGACAGCACCTGGGGTGGGGGAAGGGGGGAGGGAGGTTCAAGGTGTATCCTGCCTTTCCTGGATGAGTCAGGGGTGGGCTGAATTTAGAGTAGTGGGAGGAGATTTCCTTGCACCTGAATGGACCTGGTCTGCTGTAGACAATGCTATCTACGCCTCCTGCTGGGAAGCTGGGCCAGAGAGGACCGACTAAGCATAGACCCTCTCTGCTGACACAACAAAAAAAAATTGGAGTATAAATATTGGGGCCTAGGCCCCAGAACTTTAGAACTCGCTGGAATCAAGGAACCTGCTCAGGAGAAGAGCTGCCAGGAGGAGTACTGCCCCTTTGCCATGTTGTTTTGTTGAGTTGGCCTGCAGTTGCTGCTTCAGCCTTGGGCAGCGAAAGAACTGGACTGATCTTTCTTCACTTGTGCTGAGTATCTGCAAGGGCTTGAAGTAGAGCTTGCCTCCTGTTCTGAAGTCTCAGGGACTGCAAAAATGTCCCCAATCTCTGGGTAGCGCTTCTGGAACCGCTGTTTCTGTTGCCACAGAGAAGGAAAACACAAATTCCTCTGTAGCGGGCTCTGTGTCCTGACGGCACCGCAGAGGGCACCATCCACATCTTGGTCTCACTGACGCCGTCTGGACGATAGTCGCCGAGCCGCTGCCTGCACCGCATCGTGAGGGCACTGCATCCATTTTGCAACGCTAACATGACAGTTGCCAAGACCGGTTCGCACCAATGTGCCCGCCGCAACGAGAAAGGTACTGTTCACAAGTCTGTCCATGCTTTCGCTGGCCTTTACCGATGCAGTCGGCTGGAACTGTTAGACTCTGCTGTTTGCAGCATTGCGGAAGCCCTGTACAGAGCTACTGACTCATAAGAACTGTATTGAGATATTTCTCCAATTTTAAGGATCTATTGCAAAGGATATATTTTTAAGTACTGTATGTTGTATTCTTATCGTTTTGGTCTTGTTTTAGATATATAAAAATATTGGGTATTTTTCAACTGGTGTGGAGTCCATTTTAGTGTTTCACTGTATTACTGTTGGTTATGTGCAAATGATTTACACACTGCCTCTGAAATAAGCCTGACTGTGCTTGTCAAGCTACCAAGGGGGTGAGCAGGGGTTATTTTAGGAGTGTACCTCCCTTAACCCTGACGAGGAAGAAGGGTCCCTACTTGGATAAAGGTGCAAACAATTGCCAACTAGTGACCCCCATTTCTAACACTAAGCATAGGATGAAAACAGCACAAATACTAGTTCATGCCCTTTGTCATTCAAAAAGCATGATTTGGTTCAAGTCTGAAGAGCCTGTCCTACTTTGGAACAGACTTGAATGTGCCTTTGGCTAAAGAAGACAAAAAGACATTCCACAAAACTGGATAACCTATACACACCATATTTGTGATTTATTCAAAATTGTTCTGCTTAACTACAGGCTCTATACTTTTTATGGTCTTGCGACAGAGTAGAATTTTGGTTTACCAAATGTTTATGATAGATGGGTTGCTCGCCTATTCGATTCTCTGCTTTTGTTTCGAAAATGATCCTAATGCTTTATGTGTTTGTTTCACACTGTTTTTAATTGGATAAAAATATTTTTCCACTTCTAAAGTCAGGGACCTATTTTCCTTTCGAATGTTTCATGTCATTTCACTTTTTGCACTCAACTGGAGTACACAACGCTTCTTCTTTTCCAGGACACACATTGATGCTTTCCCATCTCTAAGGCCCTCTACCCCCCAGATCCCAGAGTCTAGGCTTGTCATTGGAGAAGGGACAGAACAAACATCAGAACTTGCCAGTATTGCCTCTCCCACAACTTGTACCATTGCGATTAAATAACTGGCAAAGCCAACAGTAGAGGCAGGACATCTTGGTATTGTATTTGGAGTACATTATAATTGTTACATCATTTCACGATGGACTTGACATTAACATAACATTTATTTGTAAAGAGCACGTTCACCCGAGGGTATCTTGGTGCTGAATAACAGATGTTTATTGTTGCCCAACTCAATGTTATTCATTTTATAGACCTCAGAAGGATGAAAGGCTGAGTGGATCTGCCGGAATTTTAACCTGTGGCCATGAGGTTGATCACAGCCCCTTACAGTGAACGCATTAGTCCACTAAGCCACCAGACCCGGCATTTACATGAAAATGTAATGTAAAAATTATTTGTAGAGCGCTCGGACTCCACTGGTTTCATGGCGCTATAGAACGGAAAAGCACAGGTGGAGGCAGGGAGCAGGTATTCAGTCATCGTATGCTTGCCGGAACAGGTGAGTTTTTAATAGTTTCCTGAAGAATGTGTAACAAGAGTTTAACCGGAGTTCGTAGGGAAGAGAATTCTAAGTCTTGGGTGCTAGAAAAGAGAACCCAAGGCCGCCGTGTTTCTTCTGCTTAAAGGAAGGGACAGAAAGAAGATTGTGGTGCAAAGAGCGCAGGTTACGAGAGGGGACATAGCGATGGATCCTAGATGTTACAAAGGCAGGACAATGGCCAGTCAATGATTTAAAGACGGTACATCCAAGTTTAAAAATACCACGTTTCGCCACTGGCAGCCAATGAAGCTTTTTCAATAGGGGGAGACGTGTTGATATCTAGGTTGACGGAAAACAAGTCTCGCCGCTTGATTCTGCACCAGTTGTAATTGGCGAAGTTGGAAGCCTGGGATGCCAACGTAAAGAACGTTGGCATAGTCAAGGCGAGAGATGACCAATGCCATAATGACTAGTACAAGGGCCTCAGTGGTCACAAACCTGGACATTTTTCGGATTCGCTGTAGGTGGAAAAAACATGACGAAGTAACTGCCTTGATCTGAGATGTAAGGGAGAGATCTTTGCTGATGGTAACCCCTAAACTCTTTACAGAGTCGGAAGGGGAGGGAGCGGAGCCCCAGGACGATGGCCAAAAGTTGGGGTTCCAGGGATTAAGGGAGCCTCCTTTTAAGACCAGCTCCATTTTGTTGGGGTTCAGTTTCAATTGGCTTTGGCACATCCATTCACCAATAAGGGTCATAGTAGACTGAAAGTCGGCGATGGATGTGGGTGTGGAGTTAAGATTAAAGACCATTTGAATGTCATCAGCGTAATTGAATGTGGTGGCAGAGTAGTTGTGTAGGGATTGAATCAGGGGTTGCATATTCAGGTTAAATAAAAGTGGTGATAAAGCCGACCCTTGTGGAACCCCACAGGTTAGTTTCTCGGGGGTGGCTGAGAAGGAGGATAGGTGAACAACCTGGGAGCGATGGAGTAAGAAGGATCTGATCCACTCCAGCGCTATGCCCTGGATGCTGGCGCTGCCGACACGGTCGATCAAAAGAGTGTGATCGACCGTGTCGAAAGCAGCCGACAAATCCAGAAGCACAAGGGCCTGGGGGATGTTGTTATCAGCTCCCTTCCTGAGCTCGTCCATCACAGCCACAATAACAGCCTCAGTAGAGTGTCCCGGCCGAAAACTCGCCTGCTGGGGGTCCAGAAATTGGGAAGACTCAAGGAAGGAACTGAGACAATTGGTCACATGGGCCTCTAGAATTTTACTAAGAAAAGGGAGTAGGGAAATGGGGCGGAAGTTACTCAGTACTAGGGGTTCAGCATTGGGCTTTTTAGGAATGGGCACCACTGCGGCACATTTAAAAAAATCAGGAACAGTGCCTCTAGTCAGAGAGCTGTTGAGTAATGAGAGTTGAGGATCGGGGCAGGCTCGAAAGGCTTCTTTTAAAACCTCTGGGGGGCAGCAGTCATTTGGGGAACCAGAGTTTACTCTATTTAGGAGAGCTAAAAACTCTGGCTTGGAAATCGGGGGGATATGGTCTAGCACCAGTGGATTCCTACAAGTGCTATCGGGGACCAAAGATGGTGTAGAGGGCAAAATATTGTTTTTGATGAGAGCAATTTTTTCAATGAAGAAGGCGTTTAATGAGTCGCACAATACCTGAGAGGGGGCCGGCTTGGCTAGTACCTGGTCTGGTAGAGTGAGCTCATTAACGATGGAGAAAACATCTTTGGATTTGGACGAGGAATTAATGATTTCTTGAGAGAAATATGTGCTATTAGTTTGTAAGATAGAATTTTTATATTGTTTTAATAGCAAAGTAACATCCATATTGCAATGGTACAACGGTAATGCAGTATTTAAAATAACCATCCCAAGATGACTGTCCATTGCAGATGGCCTTGCCGTTCCTTATGCCATGACTGTGCATGCACATGTACAGGCAACAGAGACGAGTGTGAACAGTTGGCTTGCCAAAGCTTGTTTCATTTCATTGACAGGAGCACTACTCGGCACCAGGTGCACTAGTATGCTCAATGTATTGCCTCTTTGAAAAGCAATATACATTACTGTAATGCACATTTTTAATATACTGTCCCTTTCAAAACAGACGCACAAGTTACTACTTGTGTAACGATATATCTGTAAGAGACATTAGTTAGTGATAGATTCCTTACCTTAGAATATCCCCAGGCGTCAGACTGGATCCGGAAAGTTTTGCGTAGCAGTACCCTTGCGCGTCGGTAGGCGTCGTCTGCGGCTCCGTGTCAGTCGTCGGCGTCGTGGGCGCCGTGATGACATCGTCGGAGTACTTAGACGCAGCCTCCGCGTGCTGACGTCAGTTCTTAGCCACAGCTTTTCCGCGCCAGAAGCGCAGAGCCATGACAAAAACCGACACTGGTGCCAAGAAACTAGGGCCCTGAAAGGGGATGACCTTAACCCTAGATATCGGTTCGCAGAACGGGGAGGATGGGTGGGTTGGTAAGGAATCTATCACTAAGTAATGTCTCTTACAGATATATTGTTACACAAGTAGTAACTTGTGCATCTGAAAGAGACACGTTAGTGATAGATTCCTTACCTTAGAATAAATAAATACCCCAGCAATACCATCCCCGTGGTTGTGGGTCTGCGAACCAATATTTACACCATAAAGTCCTGGAGAACGAAACGGCCAAAGTAGCCGTCCCTCCGGACTTGACTGTCCAGGCAGTAGTGCCTAGCAAACGTGTGCAACGAGGCCCACGTAGCTGCTGGCAAATGTCCTGCAAGGGCACACCACGGCCCAAGGCAGTTGTAGTGGCCGTGGCTCGAGTGGAATGAGCCCTCAGCCCAACAGGGGGTTCCTTCTTAGCCAAGGAGTAACACGCCTGGATGCACATGATAATCCATCGAGAAATGGTCCGCTTGTGCACCGCTTTCCCTTTCTTAACGCCCGCGTACCCAACAAAGAGTTGATCATCCACCCGGAACTGGCGTGTGCGATCCAGGTAGAACGAGAGCGCACGTTTTGGGTCCAGACGGTGGAGCCTCTCCTCCTCTCTCGAGGGGTGCGGAGGCGGAAAGAAGGTGGGCAATGTGATGGACTGCCCAATGTGGAAGGCCGTGACCACCTTAGGCAAGAAGGAGGGCCTAGTCCTCAAAACAACCTTGTCCGGATGGACTGAAAGGAAAAGAGGCTTACAAGAGAGAGCCTGGAGCTCACTCACTCTCCTGGCAGAGGTGATGGCAACCAGGAAGGCAGTCTTCAAAGAAAGAAGGCGAAGAGGACAGTTGTGAAGTGGCTCAAAGGGAGCGCACATCAGAAATGTTAGAACCAGGTTCAAGTCCCACTGAGGCATCACGAAGGGAACAGGAGGAAAGGTATGAGTGATGCCCTTCAGGAATCTGTTTACGATAGGGAACTTGAACAAAGAAGGCTGGTCAGGCAGCCTCAGAAAGGCTGAAAGAGCCGAAAGATAGCCCTTGATAGTGCCCAGAGCAGAGCCCTGCTGGGCAAGAGAAAGAAGGAAGAGAAGAACCTCGGAGAGAGGGGCATTGAGGGGTTCCACAGCCTTTGCTGTGCACCATGCCACAAATCTGTTCCACCTGCAGGCGTATACCGACTTAGTGGAGGGACGCCTGGCTGCCAGAATGATGTTGCAAACTTCAGGAGGCAAGTCTAATCGCCTCAACTGTCGCCGCTCAATCTCCAAGCATGGAGGTGGAGACTGGACAGGTTCGGGTGGAGGACTGTCCCCTGCTGCTGCGACAGAAGGTCCTCCTGAAGAGGCAGACGAACCGGGGGATCGACCGACATACTGAGTAGCTCGGGATACCAGTACCTTCGTGCCCAGTCCGGAGCCACAAGGATGACTTGTGCCCGGTCGCGCTTGATCTTCTTCAGCACTCTGGGCAGAAGAGGTATAGGCGGAAAGGCGTACAACAGACCGCAGCTCCACTCGCGACGAAAAGCATCTCCGAGCGAGTGCCGCCTTGGAAATTCCAACGCGCAGAACTGATGACATTGCGCGTTCTCTTCGGTGGCGAATAGATCTAACCAAGGCTCTCCCCATCGCAGAAAGAGGCCTTGCGCCACGTCCGAGTTCAGACGCCATTCGTGATCCATCGAGCACCGATGGCTGAGCTCGTCCGCCCTGGCGTTCAGAGAACCTGCCAGGTGTTGAACCACCAGAGTCACGCCCTGATGTTCCAGCCATTGCCAGAGACGCAGAGCCTCCTGGCAAAGGGTCCACGACCCCACTCCGACCTGTTTGTTGCAGTACCACATGGCGGTGGTGTTGTCCGTGAACACTTGCACTGCACTCCCTCGGACAGACGGGAGGAATGCTTTCAGTGCCAGACGAATCGCCCGCAGCTCCAACAGATTGATATGGAGCCGGGACTCCGCCGGAGACCAGAGTCCTCTGATCCCCGCCTCTCCAAAGTGGCCTCCCCAGCCCTGGAGGGACGCGTCCGTCACAACTACGTGCTCCGGTTGAGGAAGGGAGAGGGATCTGCCGTTGACCCGGTCCGTGAGCCACCACTGCAGCTGTCTCGCAGTGCCCTCCGAGATCAGGACATGGTCGGACTGGTTGCCCCGGTGCTGGGCCCACTGAAACTTCAGGTCCCACCGCAGAGCCCGCATCCGCCACCGTGCGTGATGCACCAGAAGGATGCAGGAGGACATCAGCCCCAGAAGCCGCAGCGTCAACCTGACCGAAACCCGGGATAATGGCCCGAAGATCGGAATCAGAGCCTGTATATCCCGAACCTGCTGTTCGGGCGGGTAAACCCGAAACTGCGCCGAGTCGAGAACCGCTCCGATGAAAAGGAGCTTCTGAGAGGGGCACAGGTGTGACTTCGGCACATTGATGGAAAATCCCAGCATGTGCAGGAGATTCGCCGTAGTCTGGAGGTGGTTGACGACTGCCTGGGGTGAGCCAGCCTTCAACAACCAGTCGTTGAGGTAGGGGAAGACTGAAACCCCTAACCTGCGCAGATGAGCTGCGACCACCGCCATCACTTTCGTGAACACCCGTGGGGCGCTGGTAAGGCCGAAGGGGAGCACGGTAAACTGAAAGTGCTCGAGGCCTACCGTGAACCGCAGGCATCGGGGACGGCGCCGGAGGGGACACCACACGGACCGACGCCGGGGGGGTCGTAAGGTCCACCGGTGACGATCCATCGCCCGACGAGGGCCCAGCGGTGCCCTGCGGCGCCGGGCCTGAAGGCACCGACGACGCCGGGGCCGCTGTACCCTGCGGCGCCGAGCCCGAGGGCACCGGCAGTGTCGGGATCGTGGAGCCCTGCGGCGCCGGGCCCGAAGGCGCCGGCGGCGTCGAGGTCGAAGCACCCGACGGCATCGGGGTCGTAGCCCCCGACCCACTAGGGCCCCCAGACGGGTTCACTGGGCCCGAAGGAGCCGCGGAACCCGTCGGAGAAGAAAGGGACCTCATGGCCATGAGGAAGCGCTCTATCTCCTCCAGCGTCGCGTTCAGCCCAGGGACCGGGGGCTATGGGGCTGAACGCGGCGCCCGCGACTCACGAGGAGCCGCGTGGGCGGTGTCACCCGAACCCCCGGCCGCATCGCGCGAGCGTCGGGGGGAGTCAGAAGAGCGATGTCTCTTCGACTTCTTATGCTTCTTACCTGACGACTTGGACCCGGAGGAGTGGCGCCGACTCCCGGAGCTGTGACGGCTCCGTCCCCGCGACCTGTCCCTCGACCTCCCGTGGGACCGGGACCTCACACGGCAAGGGGCCGACTGGCGGATCTCGAGTCGCCTGCGGGACCGCTCCCGCCTGGCCTTCCTCGAGAGGGCCCGACAGTCGGAGCAGGCCTCGTCGTCATGGTCGACGCCCAAACACATAAGGCACAAGCGGTGGGGATCTGTGACCGACATGGTACGGTCGTACTCGTCACAATGCTTGAAGCCGGGCATCCCTAACGGCACCGTCGGAGTCGTAAAGACTTTGAAATGGATCAAAAAAGATCACAAAAGTTTAGTCAAAAAGTGACTAGGGAACTGCTCTTTCCAGATCTGCGCTGGCTGGCGCGGAAAAAAGAACTGACTTCAGCACGCGGAGGCGGCGTCTAAGTACTCCGACGACGTCATCACGGCGCCCACGACGCCGACGATGGACGCGGAGCCGCAGACGACGCCTACCGACGCGCAAGGGTACTGCTACGCAAAACTTTCCGGATCCAGTCTGACGCCTGGGGATATTCTAAGGTAAGGAATCTATCACTAACGTGTCTCTTTCAGATGTGCCCAACAGTAATGTAATGTACTCTTATCTCCTCTTGGAGGAAATGGACATCTACATGTGGCTAGTGCCTTTGGCATCTACTGTTGTACCTGCCCTTAATGCCATTATGGACTTCTCCATCCACTATCTTGGGGGCTAACAATATACAAGGCAAAAGGGTTTGGAGTCAAAATAAGTTATAAAGTTTAAGTGGATGGAAGCAATCTGGAATCACAGTGTTATAAATTCCTCTCCTTTTCTGTAATCAAAAGTATCTCACCACATTAAAATCTTATGAAAGACAGTTCATAAAATGCAAGAACATATTTTTAAAAGATTGAGACAGTGATTTAAACTTTGGCACATGAGCTGCTCAACCACAAAGTTGTACAAAAGGGGTTGGCAAGAGCTTCACAGCAACCTTTAAAATCCCTATGTTGTGTTGAGGGAGGAAATGTTCACCAGAAGCAGTCTCACCGACATGACAAGTACAGTTTTCAGCGAAAATGTAATGTTGGTAGGGCCACCATGACATGTTTCTAATTTAGTTGTTGTCCACAAACAAATCTCCAAAGCAGAGATTTGTTTCTGAAAAACAAAAAAATGTCCCTGGTGCACATGGATTTGTCTTCTTGCATGTCGTAAACATTTTGGTTGCATTTCTTCCTCTTTGTGACCTTTACACCTTACATAGAGATCACAAACAGGAAAAGAAAATATTTACGTTGGATGATCACCTAATATCACAAGGGCCCGTTTCTGATGGTAGAGCTTGTTGAGGCTTAGTCATTGGAAACCAGAAACCAAGAGCTTCTCTGCCCAAAACAGACTAGGAAATGAGAGTTGGACACACAGGACATTCACTGTTTTTTGGTGGATGTCCCTTTTTTGCTCCTCTCTACAAGAGGCACCAAGTGTTGTGGTTCCCATTCACTTGCTTCTGAAATCATAAAAGGAGGAAGTCAAATGCATGATGGGCAACGCAAACCGACACTCTATCAAGTATTTAGGGAGCTTACAAGCTAAACAAGGATGTGGTCTAACAGCTAGAGAGGTCGACCAACAGCAGGCAGGACACAGCTATATGAGAAAATAGTGCGCAGAGGCTGTAATTAAAGCATATCGAGCAACAACACACATAACGGGGGTGTCGCCATGGGAGGTTACAAAATTAGACAAGGCGGTACTAAGGAGGATCTCCCAAGCCTTTTGACCAAGGAACAGCCACATTTTACAGTGAACAATGACACAAGCCAATGAAAAATGTGGGTGGAGAGTGTGCGGATCTTCAAGTCCCGACCTAAATACAGCATACCTCGCAGAGCAGCGCATGCTCGACCTAAAAATGAATGTGTCTGTCTGTAACACAACTTATGCTCATGTAAAGAGCTCAGACCTTCAGGTCGAGTACACGCTATATTAAACACCCCAACAAAAAGTACAATTTGGGTAGGTGACAATGCACACACTAAATAAGGATGTACCTTCTTGTGATGCCGGACTTTTTTCTGCTTCCTGTATAAATATTGAAAACATCTGCGTTTTCACCAATTTCTTCACAAATCTTCGAATTGACTTGGACTTTATTTGACAGAAAGATTTTTCTTGGAACCTGGGTGGCTCATTTGTACTCCGTTTAATATGTGAGGAGTAGTGTCCAACCGTCCTGACAAAGAAGTGCATGAAGGTATCTGAAACACTCTTGTTCACTTGCTCGGGTGCTGAAAAAGAAAAAAACAAATCAAATCCACTGTGGGAATTTGTCGTTCTCAAAGAATATACACAGGTTGTCTTATGATTTCAATTAGTGTGACTGACCATTTCTGTAACCCAAGTACTCCCCCATGTCTCATTTCCGCACATTATCAACAAGTAAATGCTATTCTCAGCTGGAAGACACCGACACCTTCCAGAACAGGCTACAGAT